>NC_051042.1:35420619-35458119 GCF_904848185.1 Acanthopagrus latus | reverse complement strand
TCACAAAGACTTACGACAGAATGGCAGACAGGGAGAAGAGCTCGGCGGTCAGGTAGGCCAGGTAGACCAGCAGGAAGACAAACAGCGGCTCGATGATCCGAACCTTCTTGGTGAAACGAGTGATGAAGCCAAGGATGACGGCAAACACCAGACCCACCAGAGTCCCCCCGATACTGACGATGAGGAAGGAGGCTGTAGAGAAGGAGGAGGAGGAGGAAGAGGGGGAGGAAAAAGAAGAGAGGGAGGAAGAGGGGAAGGAAGAGGGAAGGAAGGTGAGTAATAGAAGAGTCAGACATAGTCTTGATCTGGTTTCCTGTTGTGGACTCACCGACTCCTTTGAAGTAATCTGCTGTCTGCACGTTCTCTGCTCCGACCTCCACAAAGGAGATGTAGACTTTATATAAAACCTGTTGGACAAGAGAATCTGCAGGTCAGATGCTGACTATGAATCACTGCTGCTAACACTCAGCCCAGGTCGAAGGTCAAAGGTCAGCTCACGGTGTTACTGTCTCGTCGTAAAGTCAGAGCATCGTCTCCTCAGCCTTCACTGTTGCTAGGCAACGGACAGAGAGACAGATGTGACCTTCGACTCTTTTAATCTCTCAACGATTTTGTGTCGGCTGCATCTCAAGTCCTTCAGGGCAGAAGACCAAGACTGCTCCCAGAACAAACTGTGAAAAAGGACACAGGTCCGCGACGTCAGCCCTTCACATCATCATTAGAATTTGATTAGAATTAATTGATTAGAAAGTGTTCTGGTTCTGTTGGCTGTACTGTGACTTGCTGATCACTGACTGAAAGTAACTGAGTACATTTACTTAGGTACAATTCTGAGATATTTAAACTTTACTTGAGTATTTCTACTTCCCCTCCACCACAGACCTGCTGCTCTCTGAACTGTTCTTGTGTATTGATCCATTATTGGTTATCTGAGGACGACCAAGATCTCAATAACAATCTGAACAGTTAGACTTTTCTGCTCACGGGGATGTAGAAGAGTTCACACTCACAGATTGTTCTGTGCAGTAACAGAAATGGATCTGGGATTTTGTGAACAGTTGTGTGGTTGATAGAAACACTGTGTGACTTGTGTTTCTGTGGGTTTGCAGGTCAGCTGCAGTTTTCCCACACTCTGGTTTTGTCCTCTTGTTGGTGGGATTAGTTCATATTCTGAGTGCTGCTGAGGATTAGAAACCTGCAAAGTAAATCTGCTCAGAGCTTTAATCTCAAACTCCACACGTTCCTGAGTCAAAGTGAGGGTTCTGCCCCTCATCAAACATGTCTCGGTGCTGTGGGGGAACATTTCTTCAGTGTTCTGACACCTTTAGACAGATTCCTGCTCTCCAGAGGAGGAACACTGTGCATTTTAATGACTCCATGATCTTTCCTCCAGCACCTCCCTCAGGACTAACTGGACATGTTCAGATCCACTGAGTTTCTGTAAGAATTTACAGATCTGATAATTAGTTCACTCTGTAGCCAAACAGATCAACTGACTGCATTGACATGGAGGAGAGGATGGTCTGGTGCTGCTGTCGGTCTGAAGCCAGAGTCCAGTTTAAAACAGTCTGAACCGACAGTACCAACAGTACCTATAGTACCAACAGCACCGACAGTACCAACAGTACTGTTGGTGCTGTCGGTGCTGTTGGTACTATAGGTACTGTTGGCACCAACAGTACCAACAGCACTAACAGTACCGACAGTACCAACAGTACCGACAGCACGAACAATACCGGCGGTAACGACAGCACCGACAGTACCGCTGGGGTAAAAACTGACCCAGTATTGGTGAATGCTGTTCTGACATCACTCAGTCAAGCAGAACATGTTCTTGGATCAACACTGTGCTCAACCAATCACAGGCCCCTGACATCATCAGTGTGCTGCTCCTGAAGCTTCAAACTGGACTTAGATCAACTGCTTTGGGTTCTGGTTGCTTTGGGTTTTGGCTGCTTTGGGTTCTGGCTGTCTGGTATATTTTTGACGGAATCTGCAACAAGCTGCACAGAGCAGACAGGAAGAGACACAGGAACAGCATAGAGCATCCGGTCAATTTTCAAAATAAAACACCATGTGCAGACTCCCAATTGTATAAAAATGAAAAATTACCAGATCAAGAAAAGTTTGCTATTTATGTTCCAAAACCAAAATATGGTCATTACACCAGTGTTTAATTACCCCAAGCATGTTTTTCTGCATCACGCTTTTAAATATATATATATATATATATATATATATATAAATATATATATATATATATATATATATATATATATATATATATATATATATATATATATATATATATATATATCTGTGATAGGCTAATAACGGCCGATAAAATCAGCCTGCCAATAATTCGTCGACTCTACTTATTTGCACAATGTTCATTGTGTGTCCCTAAAGGAATTTAGATGGTGAAACATTCTGAGGGGCAATGTAACTTAAAATGACACTTCTTGTAGTGTATTGTGAGAAACATGAGGAAACCTGCCTGAATAATCTCAGTCCACAGTTACAATGTAAAGGTGAATATACTCATTACTTTAATACAGTTATAAAAAGACAATTGTAGTTGGAGAGAAGGAGGATAACTGGATAAAATGGAATTGTAGAATTAGAAATGTCATAGTTATGGTTCAGGTGCCCTGCAACAATGTGTACATAGGGAGGTGTACAAAAGTGTGTCCGGGATCTTGTTCTTTCGGTCATGACCCAAAGTTCATGACCGTAGGTGAGGGTAGGAACGTAGATTGACCGGTAAATCGAGAGCTTCGCCTTTCGACTCAGCTCTCTCTTCACCATGACAGACCGATACAATGACCGCATAACTGTGGCTGCTGCACTGATCCACCTGTCAGTCTCACGCTCCATCTTTCCCTCACTTGTGAACAAGAACCCAAGATACCTGAACTCCTCCATTTGAGGCAGTAACTCTCCCCCAACCCGGAGGGGACAAGCCACCTTTGTCTGGTCGAGAATCATGGCCTCAGACTTGGAGTTGCTTATTCTCATCCCAGCCGCTTCACACGTGGCTGCAAACCGCCCCAGAACATGCTGGAGGCTCGAAGGATCCAACAAGACCACATCATCAGCGAAAAGCAGAGATGAAATCCTGTGGCTCCCGAACCAGACCCCCTCTGGCCCCTGGCTGCGCTTAGAAATTCTGTCCAAGAAAATAATGAATAGAACCGGTGACAAAGGGCAGCCCTGCCGGAGTCCAACATATACCGGGAACAGGTCTGACTTACTGCCGGCAATGCGAACCAAGCGCCTGCTCCGGTCGTACAGGGACCATACTCCCGTACTCCCGGAGCAGCTCCCATAGAATGCCACGAGGGACACGGTCGAATGCTTTCTCCAAGTCCACAAAACACATGTGGACTGGTTGAGCAGACTCCCATGAACCCTAGAGCACCCTGCAGAGGGTATAGAGCTGGTCCAGTGTTCTGCGGCCCGGACAAAAACCGCATTGTTCCTCCTGAATCCAAGTTTTGACTCTGCCAAATTCTCCTCTCCAGTACCCTGGAATAGACTTTCCCAGGGAAGCTGAGGAGTGTGATCCCCCGATAGTTGTAAAACACCCTCAGGTCCCCCTTTTTAAATAGGGGGACCACCACCCCGGTCTGCCAGTCCAGAGGCACTGTCCCTGACTGCCATGCGATGCTGCAGAGACATGTGAGCCACGACAGCACCACAACATCCAGAGACTTGAGATACTCAGGGCAGATCTCATCCGCCCCCGGTACCTTGCCGCTGAGGAGCTTCCGGACTACCGGGTTCGGCACGACAGGCACCGTAGACCTTAGGGCTACAGCTCCGAACAGCCATGTCAACAATGGAAGTGGAGAACATGGTCCATTCAGACTCAATGTCCCCAGTCTCCCTTGGGATCTGGTCAAAGCTCTCCCAGAGGTGGGAGTTAAAGACCTCCCTAACAGAGGGTTCCGCCAGACATTCCCAGCAGACCCTCACAATACGTTTGGGTCTGCCAAGTCTGTCCAGCTTCCTCCCCTGCCAGCGGATCTGACTCACCACCAGGTGGTGATCAGTTGACAGCTCAGCCCCTCTCTTCACCCGAGTGTCCAAGACATATGGCCGGAGGTCAGATGACACGACCACAAAGTCAATCACTGACCTCCGGTCTAGGATGTCCTGGTGCCACGTGCACATATGGACACCCTTATGCTTCAACATGGTGTTTGTTATGGACAAACTGTGACTAGCACAGAATTCCAATAACAAAACACCACTTGCGTTCAGACCGGGTAGGCCGTTCCTCCCAATCTCACCCCTACAGGTAACACTGTCACTGCCCACGTGAGCGTTGAATTCCTCCAGTAGAATGACGGAGTCCCTGGTTGGAGCTCTCCCCAGTACCCCTCCCAGGGACTCCAAGAAGGCTGGGTACTCTGCACTGCTATTCGGCCCATAAGCTGAGACAACAGTGAAAGACCTATCCCTGACCCAAAGGCTTAGGGAGACGACCCTCTCGTTCACTGGGGAAAACTCCAACACATGGCTCCTGAGCTGAGGAGCTATAAGCAAGCCCACACCAGCTCGCCGCCTCTCACCGCGGGCAACTCCAGAATAGAAGAGAGTCCAGCCTCTCTCAAGGAGTTGGGTTCCAGAGCCCAGACTGTGCATGGAGGCGAGCCCGACTACTTCAGCCGGTACCGCTCAACCTCCCACACCAGCTCAGGGTCTTTCTCCCCCAGCGAGGTGACATTCCATGACCCCATGGCCAGAGTCACCATCCGGGGATTGGGTCGCCGGGGCCCCCACCAATGACTGCCACCCGAATCAGACTGTACCAGCCCCTTCTGAACCCTCCTGCAAGTGGTGAGCCCACTGGAGGACTCTAAAATGTTATCAAAGTTAATTTTATCAAGATTGGAATGCATAATCCAAAAAATTATTAATGCTGATCAGACAGGCTTTGTTAAAAATCGATAGGGATCTGACAGTGTGCGTAGACTTATAATTGAAGCAGCCCACTCACAAAAAGACCCCATGCTAATACTGCCGATGGAACAGATGGTACTGCCGAACAGGCTCGACCCCAGCTTTCACTTTCGTACTCTTGAAACCATGAATTTTGAAACTAAATTTATTCACTACATTAAAATACTGTTTAACGGCCCCAAAGCACAAATTCTAACAAATGGGTGTTATTGGATATCTTCTCACTATCCAGGGGGGTTCGTCAGGGCTGCCCCTGCTCACCATTGTTGTTTTTGATAGCCATAGAACCTCTGGCTAATATTATTCGCGCTAACAACACAGTTACAGGTATTAAATTTGGAACGAGTGAGCGTAAATTGGCTTTGTATGCAGATGACCTATTAACCTTTGTGGCTGATCCTGCAAACTCTGCCCCCCCTTTACAATGTTTCCAACAGTACAGTGCAGCTTCTGGCTATAAACTAAACCTTACAAAAAGTGAGCTCCTGCCTCTAAATATACAACAACTATGACAACTATGTCAAGGACTTAACCAAACCTTTGCAGTGGCGCCCCAGTGGACTTAAATACTTGGGCATACAAATTCAAACTCCTGTAGATAAAACCTTTACATTAAATTATGCCAATCTTTTAAACCAGGTTAAAATTGACTTGCAAAACTGGAGGGACCTTCTGCGATCAATAATTGGCAGAGTTAATCTAATTAAGATGTGCATCCTTATATCTTTTCCAGTGCATCCCATTCAATGTACCCAAATCTTTATTTGATGACCTAAATAAATCCTGATGTAGTTTTCTTTGGAAAGGTTCCTTTGTTTGTCTTGTTTGTGAAATTATACAGGTGAATATACATATATGTGTGTGTGTGTGTGTGTGTGTGTGTGTGTGTGTGTGTGTGTGTGTGTGCATGTGAGTGTGCGTGTGTGTGTCTCACCACAGTGACAGCATCGTTGACCAGGGATTCTCCGAACACGATGATAAAAAGTGTGTCGTTGACGTGAACCTCCTCGAACACGGCCAGCACCGCCACCGGGTCGACGGCTGAGATCAACGCTCCGAACAACAGGAAGTCCATCAGCTCTGCCTGCACACGCTCGTCTGCACGCACGCACACACACACACAGGATCATAAACTCAGTAAGCTCCTGGAGCTGACATGTGATCCTGTTTCAATCAGTAACATACTCTCATTGATCATCAGACTGACCTATGACTCCCAGCAGTTTGGCAGCGTACAGACAGAAGCCGGTGCAGAAGGCATTCCACAGCGTCCCCACCACAGCGTACGTCAGGATGGCTCCCAGGTTGTCAAAGAAGAGGCGGGCCGGCATGAAGTAACCAGCATCGCCCACAATGGTGGGCAGCAGGAAGAGGAAGAAGAGGGCGGGCTCCAGTTGGTACAGCTGCTTCTTATTGGCTATGAGGACGACCCCTCCCAGGACCAGGCCCAACAGAATGAGCATGCAACTCTCCGGGACCACCGTGGTGAAGCGCTGAGAGAAGTGAAACACTGCAGGACGACAAGCTGATGTCAGAGCTGATGTCACACAGCAGCAGACTTACTGACAGATCAGACATTAGAGCCTCATAATTCAACATGAGGAACGAAAACATCACAACAACACAACAAAGACTGAAGTGAACGGATGATTTGTTCACACATCTCAACATCTACTCAAGATGTTCATGATTAATCAATTAATCACTAATTGATTCAGTCAGATACATCAAAAAGCTTCCTGTTACAAATGACTCATCCTTGATTCATAGAGGAATCAAATGAATCAATAACTGCTCTTACAAATGATTGAAATAAAATACAAATCAATTGCAATTTCACGAACAAAAAAGACATTTCTATACAAACTGTTACTACATGTGATCCACTGAGCAACTTCACTGTGGGCTAGGTGTTGTCGGGACACTTATTCTTCATAATCATACAAGAAGTGAAATGTTTATATCATGTAGTTTAGTTTATCATACAGGTGTTTACAGTCCTGTAACTCCCGATGCAACCTGCTCTGATTTAACATCCAACAGAACCAAGAGAACCTGTCAGAATCAGATTCTTATGTTTGTCACACAGAATATTTTCTGTAATAATCCAGAATATAATTCAGTAATCCCATGGAGTGAACCAGAGTGATGCTAACCTCAGTTAGCTACAGAAACATGTCAACACTACAGCTCTCTGTGTTAGCCCCTCCAGCCAATCAGAATCCAGTATTCAGAACACAGACACATTAAATTCCTGACAGCCATGATTATTATTAAGCAACTCATAATGAATACTAAAGGCAGCCCATTATCAATGAGAGTGATTACAGCTAACACACACACACACACACACACACACACACACACACACACACACACACACACACACAATTACAGCGTTACTTCTTGTAATGTTCAGCCTGCAGTCAAACAGTAAACCAGAGTTCAGTGTGGACGTCAAACACACAGACACTTCCTCCTTCTGTCCTTATGTCCAGGCTCATTGGGTTAGAGGGGAGTGGTGGGCCCTGGAGGAGGTATACGCTCTACAGAGTGACATTCTAGTGATTTTAATTTGGACATAAAAACAGAGTGGACCTGATGGAGGAAGAGTTTGCTGGTGTCTGAGCTGTCTGTCATGTCTTATTTGGATGTTTCCTGTTAAACCCGGAGCTTCTCAACTCTGAGCAGACTGATGCAGCATGTCCCCACAGTGCAACGTATCCCCACAGTGCAGCGTGTCCTCACAGTGCAGCGTGTCCTCAAAGTGCAACGTGTCCCCACAGTGCAGCGTGTCCCCACAGTGCAGCGTGTCCCCACAGTTCAGCGTGTCCCCACAGTGCAGCGTGTCCTCAAAGTGCAACGTGTCCCCACAGTGCAGCGTGTCCCCACAGTGCAGCGTGTCCTCAAAGTGCAGCGTGTCCCCACAGTGCAGCATGTCCTCACAGTGCAGCGTGTCCTCACAGTGCAGCCTTTCCTTACAGTGCAGTGTCTCCCCACAGTGCAGCATGTCCTCACAGTGCAGCCTGTCCTCACAGTGCAGCCTGTCCTCACAATACATCACGTCCACACAGTGCAACCTGTCCCCACAGTGCAGCGTGTTCTCAGAGTGCAGCATGTCCTCAGAGTGTCCTCACTGTACAGAGTGTCCTCACAGTGCAGTGTCTCCCCACAGTGCAGCATGTCTTCACAATGCAGCCTGTACTCACAGTGCAACCTGTCCCCACAGTGCAGCATGTTCTCAGAGTGCAGCATGTCCTCACAGTACAGGGTGTCCTCACAGTGCAGCATCTCTCCACAATACAGCGCATCCTCACAGTGCAGCCTGTCCTCACAATGCGGTGTATATGCACTGCAATGCTCAGATGAGGGCTTATAAATTGTTTCTGTTCTCTCATCCCTCTTGATGCAACATGTTGTGGTTCTTGTAACAAATGCATTTATTGTAAGTTGCTGTGGACGAAGATGTTTCATCACAGCATAACATTATAATATTAGAATGTTATAATATAATATTATAATGTTATAAAAATAATATATAATATAATTATAATCATAATAATAATATTATGACATTCTAACATTATGATACTACAATATTATAACATTCTGACATTATGATATTATATATCATCACACTCGCAGCTCTACCTATAAACAGACTGAGTGTTTCTGCTCTGACTGCTCTCACACTCACATGACTGAAACAACTGGCCTTCAGATTCAACTGAATGGACAGAGCCTGTGTGTGTGGGTGTATGTGTGTGCGAGTGCATGTGTGTGTGTGGGTTTGAGGAGCATAATCACATTAAGAAGCAGCATGTAGCATGTTATTGTCCTGCAGCAGTGAGTCACCAGCAGCTCAGTGTATGTGTGTGTGGCTCTGCTCTGTGTCTTTAAAGGAGCAGTCTGCTGTTTTCTGCCATAAATCAGATTTCCTTCACTCATTTTAATGATCAGTGGAGCTTCTCTCATGATTTACTGACTGTAACGTCACTGTCCTCTCCTCAGACTTCATGGTAACAGGTTCGTCCCTCACTGGTCAGTCGGACTCTGATCTACTTCACTCTGACTTTGTGTCAGTGTTCGGTACCGCGGTCCAAATGTCTCCTGTGTTTATGCCACTAAATGACTCCATGATACATACACTGAACTCCAGTGTGCAGATTTTCAACATGTTTCCATCTCCAGGCTTCACCAGCTGCCATCATCTCTCTGCACCTGTGACAGAACCAGAGCCGGCCCAACCCTTTTGGGGGCCCTAAACAGAATTTGATTTGGGGCCCAAATCAGTCACCTGTGCTCGACAATTTTTGATACTAATGTCCCACTATTATGTTACATTATAAATTGTATTAATACAGTGACGGATTATGAACTACTGTCCCCCAGGCACAGATTCATAAGGACCCCCCACCTTATTTGTACCAAACTGGGTGTAAATAGGGGTCATCCCCCAGGAAATTCAGAATTTGGTAGATGTGATTTCCTTGATCATCTTGTCTTGAATTATTAATTCTTTCATTCATTCATGTCACATGTTTAATTTATTCAATATGTAAAGAAAAAGAAAAAGAAAAAGGTTCTGTCCAGGGCCTCGGCCGGCCCTGGACAGAACCTTTGTGTTGAGTAACAGAACTCTGCTGGTGAATATTAAAGATTCTCAGAACCTCTATCGTTCCAGTTCCTCCATCAATCATCTGATGTTATCTTTTGATTCAGTCTGACACCTAAATCTAATAATTTATTATCAGTTCATCAATCAGCCATAACTCTGACTAACTCTGGTTCTACCTCAAGTGGGTCAAACCAGAATCAGAACAGAATCAGAACAGAATCAGACAGTCGGTCAAGTCTGAGTTCGTCTAACAGTTTGAAATCAGTCAAATATGATTCTAAACTTCCAGTTAATTTAAGTTCCAGTAACGGCTCCATTCTGAGTACTGGTCCACACACACACACACACACACACACGCACAGTGGACTCACAGATCTTGGCCACACTGGCCACCAGTAGCCAGATGGCGATGATGTATGGAGTCTGGACGTAGCTCCACTCCCACTGGACCACCCGGAACCCGCCGCCGTGGTGCTGATGCTCTCCGCCGTCCTCCTCCTCTCCGGGGCCGGCCGCCTCCTCTGCCGCGGACCGGGCCAAGGCGACACCGGGAGCCCCATACTCCTCCCGGGGCTGCGGGAGGAGGAGGAGCGGCGGGGCGGAGGCGGAGGAGGCGGAGACCGCCGGAGAGAAGCCGAGCCCGGGACCCCGCAGCGGCGGAGCGGCCGACCCGGACGGGCCGGCGGCGGCGGCCGTCAGCAGCAGCAGCGTCACACCGAGATGCAGCATCTTCCTCCAGAGCTCAGCGGGCTGACATCCCGCCCGGACCTTATATACACACCGAGACACCGAGAGGACACGGAGCAGCTGGCTGCACACACACGCACGCACGCACGCACGCACACACACACACACACACACACACACACTCCGGTGAGGAGGAGGAGGAGGAGGAGGAGGAGACATGTGACCCGCCCCGTCAGTCCCCTTAAAGAGACGGACACACCTCAGAGCCACATCAGTGACGTCACAGCACAGCTGGCTGCTCATCGGTGACGTCAGATTTCTGTCATCAGCAGGTTTTCAGGTGAAGCGTCATTAGCGCACGTGCTCTACACCTGCAGAGGAATATTAAAGGAACAGTTCACCTAATGATCTAGTCTCTCTTCCCTCTGATCGATCAATACACCATCACCTGATCTATAACTGATCAAACATCACCTGAGCTTGAACAACAGATGTCCTTTTTATCATTTCAGTGTTTCTTGAATTAATTAAAACTATCTTATTTCAAGCTGTGATGTTTAATTATTGATGATAACTGATGGTTATTGTTGATTATTGATGATTACTGATGGTTACTGGTTATATATGGATCACTGAACAGGTACAGCAGGTTCTGGCCCGGGGCCTCAGGGGACCGAGGGCCCCTCAGTCTGACAGCCTCAGCAGCAGCCATGACACCAGAAGACTCGCACACAACATAAATGAACCAGGATCCCGTTGTTCTTCATAAAACTTTATTAATTATATCAGGAACACATTCAGTCTTCCATGTTGTCGTTCTGTCAGCTGTTCAGTGATTCACACACACACACACACACACACACACACACACACGCAGTGGCAGGTGGTGTTGAACAGGTTTTGTGATTCTCTGACGTGTGATTCTAAATTTAAGTTGAATTTTGTGACACAAAACATTTAAAAACTCTTTAAGGACTTTCAAGGACCTCTCTGTGCAGGTCAGTCATCAGAGCTCAGAAGATGGATACAACTTCTTCTACAAAATGCAAATTAATGAAACACCTGCAGGTCAAGAGACACAGACACATCTCAGAGATGAAGATGAAGATGAAGATGTGTTTCCTTCAGCTGCAGTCAAGAACAAGAAGCATCAGTCTGACAGTAACTGTGAGAACATGGAGACCGTCTGAGTCAAACAAGTTTTCTCTTTGACCACATGGAAATATTAATAAACAGAATTCAGTCCAAACAGAGAATCAGAATCATTTCATGTTTCTAAAAGATTTACAGCTGTTAGCACTCACGGCTGTTAGCACTCACGGCTGTTAGCTCTAACGGCTGTTAGCTCTCACGGCTGTTAGCTCTCACGGCTGTTAGCTCTAACGACTGTTAGTTCTCATGGCTGTTAGCTCTCACGGCTGTTAGCTCTAACGACTGTTAGTTCTCATGGCTGTTAGCACTCACGGCTGTTAGCTCTCACGGCTGTTAGCTCTCACGGCTGTTAGCTCTAACGACTGTTAGTTCTCATGGCTGTTAGCTCTCACGGCTGTTAGCTCTAACGACTGTTAGTTCTCATGGCTGTTAGCACTCACGGCTGTTAGCACTCACGGCTGTTAGCTCTCACGGCTGTTAGCTCTCACGGCTGTTAGCTCTAACGACTGTTAGTTCTCACGGCTGTTAGCTCTCACGGCTGTTAGCACTCACGGCTGTTAGCTCTCACGGCTGTTAGCACTCACGGCTGTTAGCTCTCACGGCTGTTAGCTCTAACGGCTGTTAGCTCTCACGGCTGTTAGCACTCACGGCTGTTAGCTCTCACGGCTGTTAGCACTCACGGCTGTTAGCTCTCACGGCTGTTAGCACTCACGGCTGTTAGCTCTAACGGCTGTTAGCTCTAACGGCTGTTAGCTCTCACGGCTGTTAGCTCTCACGGCTGTTAGCACTCACGGCTGTTAGCTCTCACGGCTGTTAGCACTCACGGCTGTTAGCTCTCACGGCTGTTAGCACTCACGGCTGTTAGCTCTAACGGCTGTTAGCTCTAACGGCTGTTAGCGCTCACAGCTGTTAGCGCTCACAGCTGTTAGCGCTCACAGCTGTTTGTGTCAGACGTTAAAGAGCAACAAGAACCAGTTCAATGTTTCACACCAACAACCACGGCAATGATTCTCCTCCTGCAGGAAACACAAAGACTTCTGAGAAAAACTCTGACGATCTGTTCCTCGTATCGTTGGCCGAAGTCCGTCATCCGGTCTGAGTTCAGTCTGTGATCAATCTATCGATCAGTCTCTGCTCACACCTTGTCTCCTGCCTTGCTGTTGAGGCCCAGAGCCTGAACCACATCCAGACTGAGACCGCTCTTCAGAGTCCTCCTCACTGCAACACAGACAGACAGACAGACAGTATATGAGCAGGTTGTAGCGTCAGTCTGATATCGTTCACATCACTTTCACACTGTGTGTGTGTGTGTGTGTGTGTGTGTGTGTGTGTGTGTGTGTGTGTGTGTGTGTGTGCTTCATACACACATTAACTGAAGCTGCAGATGATTCAACATGTCAGCTCTCTGTACACGTTGCAGCATCATGACTCTACTGTACAGAGACACAAGGACTCTGAACTGTGAGACAGATGACGTATAACATAGTAACACCTGTTCACAGGTGTCACAGGTGTCACAGCTGAGTGCAGGTGTGCAGAGTGGCAGAGGATCAGTGAGCTTCAGACGCTGTGACCTTGATAATCATCTCTGAGAGGATTTTCAAAGGAAGTGACAGCAGAGATATGAAGCTGCAGAGATAAGGAGCTGTTGTGGACACAGAGCTGCTGTTTGGACTCAACACACCGAGTGTGAACCAGACTGATCCTGCTGACACTCTGAGGACCCGGTCTTCAACAGAACCGACCCAGAAACAAAAAGGGGGGCCACAGGAGCTGAACCCTGGGCCCGCTGCAGCTTTTACCAGCCGCAGTACAAACTGAACTCAGTAACTGAGTATTAAATGCGCTTTGACTACTCACAGGACTTCCTGTTTAGTCGGGACCGTTTGCGGGTCTTGGGGCTGGACGGTCTGTCTGAAGGATTCTGGGTAACGGACTTGACCAGCCGGTCCATGATCTCGTCTGTGGCGTCATCCTGGGAGCTCGTCCCGTCTTCTTTAGCCACGGACATCAGAGACGGACTCACTCTGCCGAAACCTGAGGACCAGAAACAGACCCAGAGCCACAGTTAGAGCCTGAACCAGGACCGAGACTGACACAAAGGGTTCAGGATCACAGAGGACTTCACTACAATACTATCAGTGTTGCCAGATCTTGCAAGAGAAACTAGCAAGCAGGCCTATGAAAACAAGCCCAAAACAAGCAAATTCTCTGGTCTAGTAAAAAAAAGAGATTATTACACTTTGCATACACACATAAACATCACCCTGAATCCAGAAATGTGTTGCATTGTATCATTGTATCTATTATTGTCTTTATATGTTATGATCCTTTTTTAGTTCCAGGACTTCAAAACAATATTACAATAGGAAGAGGATCGAGGAAGAGCCAGCCCAAAAAACCTGCGACTAACAATATTTACAAGCGACTTTACAGAAAAACAAGCCCAAGCCGCTTTTAATAAGCAGACTTGGCAACTGACTACTATAGTTTACTGAGTGTGACCTAAACAGAAACGTCTGGTGTTCAGAGAGGTGATACATGAGAGGCTAACATGATACAATGTTTTCAGAGATTACTGATCTGAGATTATTGATCAGCATGATGGAGATGAACTGAGCGTGCTCAGACTGATAGTCTTACTGCGGACAGCTCTGGAGCGTCTCAGGCCTCTCTGGTCAGCTGTCAGGCTGTTGTTGCTGCTGATCAGCAGGTTCCTCATGTTCTCATGCTCCTCCTCCTGACCTGGCCCCGCCTCCGCTGCCATGGAGACAGGGGAGGGGCTATCCTGCTGAGGCACCGCCCCCGAAAACTTCTCTGTCTGTAAGGACGAGAAGAAGAAAAGGTCTTCAGAGGAGGAGCAGGAGGAGGAGCAGGAGCAGGGGGAGGAGGAGCAGGAGGAGGAGCAGGAGGAAGAGTAGGAGGAGCAGGAGGAGGAGCAGGAGGAGGAGCAGGAGGAAGAGTAGGAGGAGCAGGAGCAGGAGGAGGAGCAGGAGCAGGAGGAGGAGCAGGAGGAAGAGTAGGAGGAGCAGGAGCAGGAGGAGGAGGAGCAGGAGGAGGAGGAGGAGCAGGAGGAAGAGTAGGAGGAGCAGGAGGAGGAGCAGGAGGAGGAAGAGCAGGAGGAGGAGCAGGAGGAAGAGTAGGAGGAGCAGGAGGAGGAGCAGGAGGAAGAGTAGGAGGAGCAGGAGCAGGAGGAGGAGCAGGAGCAGGAGGAGGAGCAGGAGGACGAGTAGGAGGAGCAGGAGCAGGAGGAGGAGCAGGAGGAAGAGTAGGAGGAGCAGGAGCAGGAGGAGGAGGAGCAGGAGGAGGAGGAGCAGGAGGAAGAGTAGGAGGAGCAGGAGGAGGAGGAGGAAGAGTAGGAGCAGGAGGAGCAGGAGGAGCAGGAGGAAGAGTAGGAGAGCAGAGGAGGAGCAGGAGGAGCAGGAGGAGGAGGAGGAGCAGGAGGAGCAGGAGGAGAGCAGGAGGAGAGAGGAGGAGAGCTAGGAGAGGAGCAGAGGAGCAGGAGGAAGCAGGAGGAGGTAGGAGAGAGGAGCAGGAGGGAGCAGGAGGGAAGAGTAGGAGGAGCAGGGAGGAGGATGAGTAGGAGGAGCAGGAGGAGCAGGAGGAGGAGCAGGAGGAAGAGTAGGAGGAGCAGGAGCAGGAGGAGCAGGAGGAGGAGCAGGAGCAGGAGGAAGAGTAGGAGGAGCAGGAGCAGGAGCAGGAGGAAGAGTAGGAGGAGCAGGAGCAGGAGCAGGAGGAGCAGGAGGAGGAGCAGGAGCAGGAGGAAGAGTAGGAGGAGCAGGAGGAGGAGGAGCAGGAGGAGGAGCAGGAGGAGCAGGAGGAGCAGGAGGAGCAGGAGGAAGAGTAGGAGGAGCAGGAGCAGGAGGAGCAGGAGGAGGAGGAGGAGCAGGAGGAAGAGTAGGAGGAGCAGGAGGAGGAGGAGCAGGAGGAGGAGCAGGAGGAGCAGGAGGAGCAGGAGGAAGAGTAGGAGGAGCAGGAGCAGGAGGAGGAGCAGGAGGAAGAGTAGGAGGAGCAGGAGCAGGAGGAGCAGGAGGAGGAGCAGGAGGAAGAGTAGGAGGAGCAGGAGCAGGAGGAGCAGGAGGAGGAGCAGGAGCAGGAGGAAGAGTAGGAGGAGCAGGAGGAGGAGGAGCAGGAGGAGGAGGAGGAGCAGGAGGAAGAGTAGGAGGAGCAGGAGGAGGAGCAGGAGGAGGAGGAGGAGGAGGAGCAGGAGAAGAGTAGGAGGAGCAGGAGCAGGAGGAGGAGCAGGAAGAGCTAGGAGGGAGGAGCAGGAGGAAGAGTAGGTGGAGCAGGAGCAGGAGGAGGAGGAGCAGGAGGAGGAGGAGCAGGAAGGAGCAGGAGGAAGAGTAGGAGGAGCAGGATGGAGGAGGAGCAGAGGAGGAGCAGAGGAGCAGGAGGAGCAAGAGGAGAGTAGGAGGAGCAGGAGCAGGAGGGAGGAGCAGGAGGAAGAGTAGGAGGAGACAGGAGCAGGAGGAGGAGGAGGAGCAGGAGGAAGAGTAGGAGGAGCAGGAGCAGGAGGAGCAGGAGGAGGAGCAGGAGCAGGAGGAAGAGTAGGAGGAGCAGGAGCAGGAGGAGCAGGAGGAGGAGCAGGAGCAGGAGGAAGAGTAGGAGGAGCAGGAGGAGGAGGAGCAGGAGGAGGAGCAGGAGGAGCAGGAGGAGCAGGAGGAGGAGCAGGAGGAGCAGGAGGAGCAGGAGCAGGAGGAGCAGGAGGAGGAGCAGGAGCAGTGTTACCTCGGTGATCATCTTGCCTCTGGTCTTGGTTCTCTCTCTGTGAGCGGCCCGTTTGCGTTTGATGCTCAGAACTCGCTCTCTGGTGGTTCGGTACTCGAGAGAAAACTCACTGATGATCCGACAGAAACTGGTCACCTTAATGTCCCGAACAGAGGAGGACGGCTGACCCAGGAACAGAAGGAAGGAGTGGAACCTGGGGGGGTGATGAAGAAGAGGTTCGTCATTCTGGTCAGTACACATGTTTGTGTGTGTGTGTGTGTGTGTGTGTGTGCGCTGTGCACCTGTTGATGACCCTGCGGTGCACCACCTTCAGGATGATGATCCTGTGTGTACAGTCCTTCAGGAACTCCGTCATCTTGTTCTTCAGCAGCGTCTTTGTCTCGTGTTTGGCCACCACCTTCAGGTTGTCCCATGATGCTTTGCAGCGTCTCTCCAGCTGGACTAGGTTCTCCGACAGCAGCTCAAAGTCCACCTGGAGACAGAACACACTCACCTGGTCACCACCTACCTCCACCTCCACATAGCTACAACCTGGTAGAATAAATAGAGTCTTACTTTGGCAGAGCGGGTGATGGCGGGGATCTCTGAGTAGATATCTGAGGATTCTGGGTAATTTTCCACCACCAGGCTGCAGGTGTGATGTAGCAGTGACTGACGGTGAACTGTGTCCTTCACCTCCACCACCTTCTCCAGGTAACCCAGCTCAAAGCCTTTAGCCTATACATACACACACACACACACACACACACACACACACACACACACACACACACACACACACACAGTGTATAATCTCTACTGTGTGTTTGAGGCAACAACAGCAGATAAGAACAGCTGAGCTGCTTCAGGACGGAACATGATATCTGATCAGACGACAGTAAACTGAGATCTTTGTCTCGTCACACTGATTCAGTTCAGAGATCAATAAAATCTGAAGCATCCAGGCTTCCGTAGCTTCATCACAGAGAAGTCGGTCCTCAAGTAATGACCTCGCCGTGTTTATATTATATTCACAGGTGTGATATGTAAGAATTTTAGGCCCTTTTCACTCAGACACTCAGATCTACAGTGCGCCGCCACAGCAGAGCCAACAGAGGCGTAATGGTACAGATCACCTCCTGTCACACAGACGCCGTCTCACCTCTGACAGCTCTGATACGACCTCCACATCTGAAACTCTCATACAGACCGGTTCACAAGGGAATGTGGCTTTAAGACATTCAAAACTGACCTCAAATAAACAGAATGTGCAGAAACATCAGTGATGACGTCATGTCAATGAAATATATGTATGCTAGCATGCTAACCAGCTAGCCCCAGCCCATCCTCACAACACGACAGGAGGCTGTGGTCCAACGGTGAAGCTCAGGTAGAGTCTAACTATCTAACGGCAGCTGCAGTTAGCAGCAGTTAGCAGCAGTTAGCAGCAGTTAGCGGTTCCGCTGGTGACAAACTGCCCCTGTTTGTTTGGCGTATGAATTCCTCAGGTGGACACTTCTTACATATTGCATCTTTAAACTACGTGTGAACTTCATCAGTGATCCTCAGGTGAGTCAGTGTGCGTCCTCACGTTGGAGCTGTTGAGGAAGTTCCCGATGGCGAGCAGCGTGGCCAGGATCCTCCTGAACGTCTGATTGGAGGCCAGCTGCTCCATGCCCAGCTTCAGGTCAAACAGCGGCTCTGCGATCTCCTGCAGGGGGCGACAGAGTCACAGTCCACATCACATCCTGGTTCTACAGGTCATCACCAGGTCAGCTGGTACAGTCAGGTCTCTCACAGTGTGTGTGTGTGTGTGTGTGTGTGTGTGTGTGTGTGTGTGTGTGTGTGTGTGTGTGTGGTACCTTCTCAAGGGCCTCGTAGTTGAGTTTGAAGGCCCAGAGCTGGAGGCGGGGGGTCAGGGCACTGATGGAGGCCAGGCTGAACAGGAATTGCTCCGCCGTGCCCAGAGGAACGTCAGGATTGGCCAGCTGAGCCTCCTGGATCTTCTGCTTCTCCTCGTCTGTGGGGGTCATGGTCAGGATCTTCTGCTCAGTGCAGAGGGGGGTCAGCACAGTCCAGGTCAGATCTACTCTAACTACATCTATACTAGTCTACTAAAACGAGCACTCTATAGTTCTAGAGAAGAAATTCAAACTGAGAATTTAAATTTTTACAAAATAATGAGGTAATAACATTTTCCATCAGTGAATAAACAAGCTGTTCTCAGAAAGGTGGCAGGGTCCGCCACATTTAAACTACCTCTCCTTTAAGGTCAGCTTGTTTCTTCAGGTTATTCAGTCATGAAGATCTTTCTCTGCTTATTAACATTTCTTCACTAAAACGACAGACTGCTCCTTTAAAAACTCACACATTTCATCATATCAAATGAAAGAATTAAAAGTGAGAGTGTTCATGACAGCAGACAGGAAGTGCTCCATACCTCGATCCCCTCTTTGCTGATGGCGAACTCGTCAAAGTTGAGGATGGCGGTCTTGATGACGTGGACGGCCGGCAAGACGGTCATACCGATGTTGATGGCGTTGCTCCTCTTTGGGTCCAGAACCAGAATCTCAGACTTCTTAGTGTCTGGTCCTTTCTGCTCACACACACACACACGCACACACACGCACACACACACACACACACACACACACACACACACACACACACACACACACACACACACACACACACAGCAGGTCAGTTGAGAGTATTTCCTGCACGTTGACTCAGGATCAGTCCTGCTGTCACACCGGCCAAACAGAACCGAGGTCACAGAACAGAGCAGAACAGAACAGCTGTTGCATGGTTGGTGATGACACTGGGACGCCAATAATCCAACATGGACATAAACAAACAGTTTTTAGGATCAATTAAACTATTTTTTCAAACAACATTGAACCCAGTTGTCTCCTGATCAGCACATTATCACTGTATCAATAAACTGGTCAGAGACAGAATTTGTCAGTCCTCTCTAACATGTGTCAGAGATCTGGAACATGATGAACCTGTTGATCAGCTGTTGTTGTTGTTGTCATGCTGTGACTGTTGTTAATGAATCTCCTGTTTGTGTCACATTTCGGCCTCTCGGGGGTGAAACGAGCCTGTCACACCGTTCTTCTTCTCTGCGTCTGAATGTTTCAGAGGAGAAAATCTGCCATGCTGTTCTCAGCACTTCCCACAATGCACCTGCTACAACAGGCCTGGTTACCTTGGTGACAGGCAGCTCCTTGGCTTTAGACTCAAACAGGTGTTCAAGTCGGGAGGTGTCCACCGCCACCTTGTCCAGAGACGCCCACACCGTCCCCCGGCCGAAGCGACACTTGTGAGGCCCGTCCGCCTGCTTCAGCTCCTTCCAGAACAACTTCACCGTCTTCTTCTTCTGCTTCTGAGAGGAGGGAGGAGGAGGAGCACCGGGGAGAGGAGGAGGAGGAGGAGGAGGTGCAAGAGGGGCTAGAGCAGCCAGAGGTGGAGGAGGGGGGGGGGGAGGAGGAGGAGAACCAGCCAAGCCTGGGAGAGGAGGAGGAGGAGGAGGAGGAGGAGGAGGGAGACCAGAGAAGCAGGTGGGGGCAGAGGAGGAGTCAAAGGTGTCCATGTCCAACACGTCAATGTCCTCCTCGTCCAGCAGGTCGGAGAAGTCCAGGTCTTTGATGCGCAGGGCGGCGGCGCTCGGCTGCAGCTGCTGCCAGGCGTCGACGGGGCCCCCGGGGCCCAGCGGGGTCATCTGGGTGGTCTCCAGGTGGCGGGCGTGGCTCTCCACATCGATGCTGCTCTGCTGACGGAGGTGACGGTTCTGATGGACAGACACAGGTCAGAAGTCACATTAGAGACTGAATGTTAGTGAAGCAACAAATCCTTCACTAAACCCCTCCCCCGAACCTGATCGTCCAATCACAGTTTAGCAAGAGTAATTGACAGGAGGTGGACATGAAACCAAAACCAGAACTCAGCAGCTCCAGTGACAATCTGCTCTCGTTTAGGACGGTTCAGACCTGCTGTTCTTCAGCCAGCCGGGCCAGCGCTGCCTGGGCGGAGCCTTCCAGCCCCTCCAGCTCTGCCCTGCGGGAGGCGCTGCTCTCAGTGGGGCAGGAGGGCTCGACCGAGCGCGCTCTGAAGCTGGACAGACGCTCCAACACACGACCCCGTCCGGCCAGATCTCCACCTGAGGAGAGAGGACACAGTGAGGAGAGGTCTCACTCTGACTCTGTTTCCAGGTCCAACAGAACAGAACAGACATAACACATTATCAACATTATCAAACATTCATCTAAGATGTTTTATTCTTTGTTGAGAGTCTGATCAGCTCCCTCACCCGGCAGGAAGCTGCCTTCTTCTTCAGTGGTGTCAGGGGCAGCAGCCGTCGGGCTCAGAGGAGCTGTGCTGGAGGTCTTGGAGTACAGCATGTCCAGCAGGAACTTCCTGTCGTTGGACAGAGTGCTGCACTGCCGCTGCACCGCAGCTGCTGCTGACAGACAGATTTTTAATCATTAATCAATTCACCCCAATTAGTTTGACACTTCATTCAATGCATTTACAATTACATTACCCACAATGCAACTCAGCCACTGAATGACACTGGAGGCAGTTTATCAGTTTAGCTGCAGCTTCATCTTTATAATACTTCATTCACACCTGCAGTGACATCTGATCTCCACCAGATGTCGCACCATCACAACTAAGTTGACTCTCAGTTTAATTTCCCCCAGCAAAAAGTAGTTTATTCAAGTGTACGACAAGTGTACTTATTTTATACTAAAACTGAGGCAGTATACTTCAAGTGTACTTTTCATATACAATATTTTATATACTTAAGAAAAGTTAGGGTTAGGGTTAAAGTGAAGTATACTTGGCCTATACTGAAAAGTATAAAGAATAGTCTAAGACTAAGTACATTAATACTTAGACTTACACTTATACTTTAAAGTTAGGGTCTGTAATGTTGTTCAGAAACACATTTTGTTATACTGGGTGAAATGGTCCTGCTATCCTGAGAGTAGTCAATACATTATGTATTCAGAAAAAGGAACGAAAATAATCAGACCTCTGTGGCAGCTGCAGGACTGAGACAAAGCTGACCAATCCATGCTATTCAGGCCGAGTAGCATGGATTGTTAACGCCCCTTGTGGACTGTGGCACAAAGACTCTTGGGTATTCTGTTATTGTTGGTGTAATTATGGTTTGTGAATGTGGTTGTGAATAAGATGATGTGTAAGACAGTTGCGGGTTAATTCACATCCTTGTTCTGTGGTTAAAGTGCAGATTAAGGTCAAGTCATTGACTTGTGCTTACATGTAAGTTAACAGAGCAGAAATGTTTTTCACTACACACATTTGCTTTGAGGTATTAGCCCTGTTATAAACCTACACGTTGAGAAACTAAAATGTGGACTAGAAGTATATACTTAGTACACTAGTAGTATACAGATGAGTGTATTTGTTGTATACTTGAAAGTGTACTTCTGTAAACTTAAAAATGACCTTATAAAGTATACTTAAAGTGTACTTTTATCAACTTAAAATATTCCCATTTAGTCCGTAGAAGTATTAAATTATACATTCTAGTATGCTACAAGTACATGGTCCATAGTATACTCGCTATACTATAGCATACTTAATAAAATGAACTTCAAGTATACTACTTTTTGCTAAGGGTTGACTTCAGAACAGACAGCGAGGACATGACAGACAGGGAGCAGAGGATTGTGGGTGACTGTAGCCTCTTACCGGGCTCATTCTGAGAGTCTGAGAGTCCGTTTGTCTCCAAACTGCTCGATGTCGAGACTGCAGACAGAGAATGCATCAAATAGTTGCACTGTTCCTTTAAGTTCACTGAGAATAACTGACCAATATACAACAAAATCTTGATCAGCGTTATATTCATATATTACTTTATGTTTTTATACAGGACATGTTTTGTTCCTCTCAGATTATTCTGCTCATGAACAAGTGATGGTTTTATCCCCCCTCACCTGACGGCTCCTCAGCGGGGACACTGCTGCCCTCCTCTGCAGGCTGCAGGCTCGGGGTTATGACATCATCAGAGGAGGACAGCCTGCTCTGGCTGAGGTGTTTACTTCTTCTCTTCTTTTCCCACTGAGTGGCTGCCAGGCTGCGCAGGAAGGTGTCTCTGCAGGGGGCGGGACAGGAAACCAGTTGAGACAGAGACAAGATGGCCGACAGGCAGCAGAATCCGATGTTTTATAGATTAAACACCACTTTCACACAAAGTTTAATAATCACAACATATCACAGTGTAATCCTGAACATTTTATAACTTTATAATCTCATGATAAGACTCGAACCAGCAGTGAACGAGTCTCCTGTTTGTTTGAGCCGTCGCCTGAAATCAGGAAACTTTAGATTTATGCGTTCAGTTGGAACCAATGAGCCTCGGACAGGAAGTCAGACTGTTCAGGGAGACGGACCAACGTGTTGTTGGTTTCAGTCTGAACATGAGATTTGTTGAGTGACATCATGTGAAACAGAAACATTAAAATCACTTCAATCAAAACAAAGACTGATTCTTCTTCACTGCAAACAAACTGCAGCCAGATTTACACCAGAGATTAGACTCCACCCACCAGAACCACACCACACAGCAGACCAGAGCCACCAGCGCCACACACGCACACACGCACACACGCACGCACGCACGCACCACAGTAACTGTACTTCAGTACCGCAGTAACTGTACTTCAGTACCACAGTAACTGTACTTCAGCAGAGCTGCTGGTCTGTAATCAGACGTCTGTGTTTAGTGGCTCCAACAGTTAAAGTTCAGCTGCAGTTTCTATTGTTCTGATCTGAACCGCAGGAGGACAATAGACTCAGACAGGTCCAGGTCCAGGTCCAGGTCCAGGTCCAGGTCCAGGTCCAGGTCCAGGTCCAGCACACAGAGAGGGAGAGCAGGTAACAACAGGAGGAGAGTTTTCTGTTATACTGAATTTCAGTGGAAATCTCCCAGATCTCAGACAGATCAGTGATCAGTGATCAGTAATCAGTAATCAGTGATCAGAGATCAGTGATCAGTAATCAGTGATCAGAGATCAGAGATCAGTGATCAGTGATCAGTAATCAGTGATCAGTGATCAGTGATCAGAGATCAGAGATCAGTGATCAGAGATCAGTGATCAGTGATCAGAGATCAGAGATCAGTGATCAGTGATCAGTAATCAGTAATCAGTGATCAGTGATCAGAGATCAGAGATCAGAGATCAGAGATCAGTGATCAGTGATCAGTAATCAGTGATCAGTAATTGACAATGGAAAAAGAGACTGATGTTTTTCAGAGAGTGAAGATGTTTCACTACACATCTAAATATTAAGTTTTTTCACACACACACACGCACACACACACACACACACACAGCGAGGTCGCGGCAGAAGCAGCAGAGCCCGGCTGTCCTCCCTCCCTCCAGCTCCCAGCATGCAGTGGGGCTGCAGCAGTACTTACTCAAACCTCCTCAGAACCGGCTTGTCCAGATTTACATTACAGTCATCTGAGCTGCAGGGACACAACACAGAGCTGAGCACGCACACACCACACACACACACCACACACACGCACACACACACCACACACACACGCGCGCGCACACACACACCACACACACACACACACACACCACACACACACACGCGCGCACACACACACCACACACACACACCACACACGCACACACACACCACACACACACACACGCGCGCACACACACACCACACACACACACACACACACGCACGCACACACACACCTGAACCAGTTCTCAGAGAGGACACAGAGCTATAGAGATCATGGACTATCACACACATGGTTTCATAGACAGCTGACTTCCCATCATCCCCTCTGCTCAGACTACAGATGAACACATCTACACTCACTGCAGTAAAAGTCCTCACAAAGTTAATAATAAAGATTAACAGGAGGAGGAAGAGAGACATGTACTTACCAGAAGACCTCTTTAGCCTCCCCAGAGCTGGGAGAGGAAGAGAAAAGACAACAGAGAGAAGAAAGATAAAACATGAGAATGAAGACAGACAGACAGAGACAGATAAAGAGACAGAGAGACAGACAGCTCCTCTTCACTGTCTTCAACAAATTGTAAAAGACAAACGGAAGAAAATTGACTGAACACGGAGACAATCCAGAAATTATGAAGAAATAACAGTGATATAGAAATAATCTGGAAATGATTCAAATGTGATCCAGAAACTATGTGAGGAAAGAGAGAAATATGATGTGAATATAACTATGAGATAAGAGCTATTTCAGACTAAATGATCTCAGAGACGTGAAATGACTGACAGATTATAAAACCAAAATATGATCCAGAAACTATGCAGAGATGAAAAAGATGGGATCCAGAAAATATCCAAAGATGATCCAGAATTATAATCAAGAAATGATCCAGAAGTAAAGCAGATGATCTGAAGGTACTCAGGACAAGATCCACGTAATCCAGAGATAATCCAGAGATAATTTCAGGACAATGACAACAGAATGATCTCTCAGACACAAACACGTCAGTTGTCTTAAACAGCATGGACCCCAGTCAGACCAGCTGCAGATCAACAGCAGCACTGCAATAATCAATAATCCATCATTTGCAGCATCACAGGTCCCGCTGCTATGTCACCATGGTAACCACACGTCCCAGTACAGCCCGCTTCATCTTCACTTACTTGAAACTGGTTTTATTCTCCGTCCTGCTGCCGAGCTGCTCCGAGTTCGACTGAGATGAAGAGAGGTCCGAGGAAGCCGAGCTGCAACACACACACAGAAGTATGAGTGAACCACCAAGAATGGAGAGAGAGAGACTGCTTTCAAAACATCGTTTTCTGCCAATTCATTCCTGTGTGTGTGTGTGTGTGTGTGTGTGTGTACATAGATGACATGCTGGCTTCCTCTCAGTATTATTAAATATAATGACAGTCTGCAGCTCCCTCACAGAGGAGGTCAAAGGTCAGTGCATCATGTGACCTAAAACAAAATAAATAATACAGACAGACAGACAGAGAGACAGACAGCAGCTCTGAGGAGGGTCCCTGTACAGACCTGCCAGCGGCGGGCGGCTCCTCAGAGATGGAGCTGGTTTTGGAGAAGAGGCGAGACTTCCTGCTCAGACCAAGAGCTGACATGTGGTGACTGAGGAAAGAGCGACTCCTAGTGGTCAAGACACGCCACAGCAGAGAGAGACAGACGGGAACAGAGAGAGGGAAAGTTGAGATCATGTCAGAGACAGTTACCATCACCAAGACGTCCCAAAATCAGAACCAGAACCAGAACTAGAACCCAGAGAACATGCAGAGAGAGAGAACCCAAACTGTTCCTCAGTGAACAGAACTGCAAAATCACCTGATTTTATGATCTATTAATCTATAAATCATCTTTATTGATTGATTGGTTAGTCGTCTGGTCATTAACACATCAGATGGGACAAGAGTGAGGAGGAGAAGCTCCATCCATCATCATGAAGCTCCACCCATCAATGTGTGTGATCTTTATTTTCTGCTGACCAGCTTATTGATTACTTGACTCTGTGTATAGCCGTCTCTGCAGCGTCACAGTGATCCTGCTGCTCCTCAGAGCAGAACTGGAGGAAGTACTCAGATTACTTATTTAAGTGTATGAAGTAATACCACTGTTTTACCACTGTTGCTCAGTGGATATTCAGGTCATCAACATGTTTCTGACTTCCGGCTGAATGTTAACTGACTTTAAATTATTTACATTTATTCATTTCACTTCTAAAAGGTTGAAAGCAAACTAAACTTTAACAGATCCAGTAAAGGATTTGAGTTGATTCTGGTTCAGAGGTTTGATACCAAATTTGATATGATGAATAAAATAAAATCCTGCCAAATCCCATCAAATCCCTCACAACAATTAACTAGCTTCAGGCTCAAGGGCTGAAATCCAGATGTGATGAAGCATCAGCGTCTCAGTGAGGTTGTGGGTCAGCTGTCGACTCTGCATGTTTAATGGATGTGGTTGATTGAAATAATGAGGTGGAGCTGTGCCGCTCAGATTACTGTGCTCAGACCAAACATGAGCAGAAGTGTTCTTCATGTGAGGACAAACATTCCTGCTGGTTGAACTCAGAGAAGCTGTTTCCAAATAAAACACGTTCCCTCCTCAGCCGTCAGTCTAAACTTGGTAAAGCTCAGAGAGCAGCAGCTGCAGCGGGCGACCGGTCCCACCGTAACACTGGGCACACATTTATTTTTCATGTTCACTTCCTCTTTTTAATGAGCCGGGTGCTAAAAACAAGATTTTCAATGACACAATGATTCAGCTGTTGTTATCTGTGCAACATATTTTAGTACAGAGCTGCAGTGATGACGTGTTTTTCTAGCTAACTGAATATAGCATCACTCTGATTCCCTCTGTGGGATTACTGAATTCGATTTTTTAACAGAAAACACATTCAACAAACTCAAGGGAGTCAAGGGAACAGGAGGTGCTAACATGCTAACATGCTAACTGATGTCTAGGTTTTAAGACCCTTTCCTGCAGCACTCTGTAGTGATGCAGTCAAAAGATATCTAACTTCCAGGGTTGAACCGACAGACAGTCAGGGCAGCAACAGTTCTTACTGATAGTATTTCATCATCTCAGAAACGGTTCATTTCTTTGATTTGGGACAATCTTTGTGTGTGTATATGTGTATACACACTATTGCCAAAAGTATTCACACACCCATCCAAATAACTGAAATCAGGTGTTCCAATCTCTTCCATGGCCACAGGTGTATAAAAGAAGCACCTGGGCATGCAGACTGTTTCTACAAACTTCTGTGAAAGAATGAGTTGCTCTCAGGAGCTCAGCGACCAGCGTGGTGCTGTGATAGGATGCCACTTGCGTAACTAGTGGTAGGCCATATAAAATGATGGAGCGCGGTCAGAGGATGCTGAGGCACATATTGCACATATTGCCATACATCAGCATAATGCAAAGCGTGGGATTCAGTGATGTAAAGCACGCTGCCACTGGACTCTAGAGCAGTGGAGACGTTCTCTGGAGTGATGAATCGCTCTTCTACACCTGACCTGACGGGTGAGTCTGGGTCTGGTTGCCAGGAGAACAGTACTTGTCTGACTGCATTGTGCCGAGTGTAAAGTTTGGTGGAGGGGGATCATGGTGTGGGGTTGATCTTCAGGAGCTGGGCTTGGCTCCTTAGTTCCAGTCAAAGGAACTCTGAATGCTTCAGCACACCAAGAGATGTTGGACAGTTCCAGCCCCCAACTTTGTGGGAACAGTTTGGGGATGGTCCTTCCTGTTCCAACATGACTGCACCAGTGCACAAAGCAGCTCCATAAAGACACAAGGAGAGAGTTTAGTGTGGATGAACTTGACTGGTGGGCACAGAATCCTGACCTCAACCTGACAGAACACCTTTGAGATGAATCAGAGTGCAGACTGAGAGCCAGGCCTTCCCATCAGCATCAGTGTGTGACCTCAGGAACGACTTCTGGAGGAATGGTCAAAAATTCCCATAAACACTCCTGAACCTTGTGGAAAGCCTTCACGGAAGAGGTGAAGCTGTTATAGTTGCAAAGGGACCAACGTCATATTAAACCCTGTGGATTAACAATGGGATGTCACTTAAGTTCATATGCAAGTCAAGGCAGGTGAGCCAACACTTTTGGATATATATATATATATATATATATATATATATATATATATATATATATATATATATATATATATATATATATATATATATATATATATATATATATATATATATATATATATATATATATATAGGTGAATCCAGGCCCAACTGAAGTGCAGTTATTGATTTCTCTTTGAACTCACGGGCTGATCGGTGTCTTTGCTTCCTCCTCTGTTGTCGCCATACTGTTGGGAGCTGTGTGAGGGGGCAGAGGAGACCCTCGCTGGGACCCAGCTGGACTGGAAGAGGCACTACCGGGGTCAGAGGTCAGAGGAGACGAGGCCCTGCTGCCAAAACCCGCTGTGGGGCTAGAGGAGGTGGACGAGATGACGGGAGAGAGGGGATTGTTGGCGGCGGTGGAGGGGGAGAGGAAGGTAGGAGGGGTGGGAGAGGCAGAGGGGGAGGAGCCTGCAGAGTAGGACAGAAGGTCAGGGAGGTTTTGGCTGGACGAGCGGCGGCTCTTTCTTCCCTCTTGATCGCCGGCAGCCATCTTTCTTCTCTCTTTACGGAGGTGAAGGGAGGAGTCATCGATCTCACCGTCCTCGTACTTCAGAGCTGTCTGCAACACACACACACAAATTATTAATTTAGTAAAACAACAGGAGCCAAACACTGCATCCATCCATCTTCTTCCGCTTTATCTGGGGCCGGGTCGCGGAGGCAGCTGCCTGGGCAGGGACGCCCAGACTTCCCTCTCCCCGGACACTTCCTCCAGCTATTCTGGGAGGATCCCAAGGCGTTCCCAGGCCAGCTGGGTGACATAGTCACACCAGTGTGTCCTGGGTCTTCCTCGGGATCTCCTCCCAGCAGGACATGCCAGGAACACCTCCTGAGGAAGGCGTCCCGGGGGCATCCGATACAGATGCCCGAGCCACCTCAGCTGGCTCCTCTGGCGGCTCTACTCTGAGCTCCTCCGAGGTGACAGAGCTCTTCACCCTATCTCTAAGGGAGTGCCCCGCTACTCTGCAGTAGAAACTCATTTCACCTCATTCACCTTACGGTAAATTGAGAACTTCACCTTTCAGCTCAGCTCTCTCTTCACCACAACAGACCGATACAACGACCACATTGCTGCTGTTGCTGCACCGATCTGCCTGTCAGTCTCATGCTCCATCCTTCCCTCACTCGTGAACAAGATACTTAAACTCCTCCACTTGAGGCAGTAGCTCTCCCCCAAAACAGAGGGAGCAAGCCAACTTTTTCCGGTCGAGAATCATGGCCTCAGACTTGAAGGTGCCAATTCTCATCCCAGCCGCTTCACACTCGGCTGCAAACCGTCCCAGGACATGCTGGAGGTCCCGGCCCGAAGGAACCAACAAGACCACATCATCCGCGAAAAGCAGAGATGAAATCCAGTGGCTCCCGAACCAGATCCCCTCCGGCCCCTGGCTGCGCCTAGAAATTCTGTCCATAAAAATAATGAACAGAACCGGTGACAAAGGGCAGCCCTGCCAGAGTCCAACATGCACCGGGAACAGGTCTGACTTACTGCCGGCAATGCGTACAGCCCTTAGCAGAGTGCCTCCAACCCCATAATCCTGGAGCACCTCCCACAGAATGCCACAAGGGACACGGCTGAATGCTTTCTCCAAGTCCACAAAACACATGTGGACTGGTTGGGCAAACTCCCATGAACCCTCGAGCACCCTGCGGAGGGTGTAGAGCTGGTCCAGTGTTCTACGGCCAGGATGAAAACCACATTGTTCCTCTTGAATCTGAGGTTCGACCATCGGCCGAACTCTCCTCTCCAGTACCCTGGAATAGACTTTCCCAGGGAGGCTGAGCACTGCAATAACCTTCAATCATTTAGAATTAATACAATTAATCTACACAGCAGATGTTTCACCAGAGAGTCTACGACCTGCTGGCTGCTGCCGCTCTGCTCGTTGTTACCTCATAGATGGTGAACTGAGCTCGAAGGTCCGGTTCTGTCCCCTTGCTGTTCATGTGTTTGTGGATGATCGTCTCCATCCCCAACTGCTCCAGACTGTCAGTCACATCGTAGAACGAGTCCTGGTCAGGGAGCACTGCTAGAGTCTGACACACAAACGCACACACAGTGAATGGGATGGATCAGAGGTGAAATTTGGCTGTCAGGGCCAATATTGTACCCCCAGGAGGTGTTTAGGAGCATGTTTCGGGTCATTTGGGATCCACTGGTACCTATTTGTAGTGACAATTTTCTGGAAATTTCACATAGGCTACCTGGACCTAGGGTTTGGGTTGGGTCATAAGCAGGCCTGCGAAATGATTGGGATGGATCTGGGGTGAAATTTGACCCGGTGTCTGGGCCAAAATTGTTCCCTCATAAAGTGTTTATGGGTAATTCCTTCATAGGTGAGCTCATCATTAGGGCCCGAGCAGGGAACCTGCAAGGACCCTATTGTTTTTGAAGTGATTATTTATTTATTTATTTATTTATTTATTTATTTATTTTTCTTTCTTTGGACGAAATGATTGCATTTTTCACTGCCTGAACATACCCCAAAACTCACCAAACTTGGAATATAAGTCACACCTGGCGAAAATTTTTATAATCTATTGTCGTCCTGAATTTCCGCCACTAGGTGGCGCTGTTATTAAGGAAAGCGTATTTTGGCTAATAACTCCCATATACTTTGTCGCACATTCAAAAACCTTATATCCACGTGTTCAGTGAATTGTGCTGAGTCTCGTGGTATAGGCCACGCCCATTTGCGCCTACCGTTTTTTTTTGCTACGTCGTAAAATGTCGAAAAGCTACTTTTTCGAACTCGTCCCAGGCAATTCAACTGATTTGCACAAATTTGCACAATTTGGACCCTCCTGAAAAAAAGTTATTAAAAGAATTTTGATAGGCCAAACAATACTCAAGTTATTAAATAACAACTTCCTGCAGATTTCCTTCCAAACAGGAAGTGTTGGATATCTCCACAATGGTGTGTCCAAATGACAGGAAACTTAACATAATACTTTGGCATGAGTTCCTGAGGATGTGTCCAAAAGTTTAGGCGATGACCACAAGGTGGCGCTATTTAAATTCAAATCGGTTGTGCGGATTGACACGAAACTTGGTATAATCATTGCCACTGCCCTCTTGAGGATATCAGACAAAGGACTTATCAATCGGCTACTAGGTGGCGCTGTGGTGCCAGTTTAATTTTATATTTGGCCCTGTGCCCACACCATAACACTTATGGAAATGAAATTCATAGGGGTGGTATAAACTAGCCCCTGCAACATACACACCAAAAATGACCAGCAGGTGGCGCTATTTTCCACTTGAAAGAGTTTTTGGCCCGGAACTCACACATTTTGTGTCAGACATTGTTAAACCTTATATCTACATGTTCCCCCAATTCAGCTGAATTATTTGGTGTAGGCCACGCCCACGTTCGAGCTAACTCTCCATTCGCAAAATTGCGACAAATGCAAAACCTACTTTTTCGAACTCCTCCTAGGCAATTTGACCAATTTGCACTAAACTTTGCGTGAAGCATCTGTGGACCCTCTCGACAAAAAGTTATTAAAAGAATTTTGATAGTCCATGAAACAGCCGAAATTTAAAACAACAAATTACTGCATATTGTGTTGAAAGAAGACAATCTTGCACATCTTGACAAAATACTGTCTGATTATCATGTAAATGTTCATAATTGTGTTCCATGGACTGACGAGGCTTTGTGTAAAATTTGGTGCAAATCAGCCAATAGATGGTGATCTGGTCGCAGTCTGATTAGTTTTAATGGAAAGTAAATGGGAAAATCTTAAAATCCTCTTCAAAACTCATCGACTTTCAACCTCTTGTTGTGCTTCATGCTTTGAGCTACAGATACCATTCCACCTTTTAAAGAGTCAGAAGACCTTGAACTGTTGGGCATGTATTCAGTTTTAAAAAATCTTTTACGGTTTCCAAATCATCACAGTTTTAGTTTTAAGGATTTTTAGGCCTTCTTCTGATTTTATAATGGGTGTGTATTGCGTGAGCTGGAGGGCGTAACATCATCGCCAGAGTGTAGAGCAGCTGGAAGAACTGGAGAAAAAACTCTCTTCAGCTACTGGACGATGATACTTTCAGCTTCTTCCTGAAACTATTTCATTGCATTATGCCTCGTGTGGACATTTTCGTCAGCCAGCTCCAGAAGTGGACCATCAACTCAGTCTTTGTCTGGGGAATCGTGCAGCAGTACACGCTCTTTTTCTGACTTCAACCTACATTACTTAATGCCAGCGGGAGCAGGCCACCAAATTATAAAGAAACAGCTTCTTCGAGGCGTTGCGTGCGGAAGCCCTGACGGCAGCATGCCCCGAGGTGCGTGGACTGCGAGGGCCCGTCCAACGCTGCTCGCAGCTTTAATTGTCTTCGTATCTTCTTCCTCATGTCTTACTTGATTTGGTTACATTTCACTGCAGCAATGTGGAGAAATCTCATCTCACAATCACCTCCAAAGTAAATTAACTCTATCATTCTGACCTTTGACATAGTCCAACATTGTTTCTCCAGAAAGTGTGTAGGAGCATGTTTTGGGCCATTTCAAGTTGATTGGAAGCAATAAAAACTTTATTAAAAGAAGAGAAACTGCTCAGCGGCAGCTGTGTCACGTGCAGAGGATAAAACAGAGTTCATGTGCTTGTTTGGTGAATAAACATGCGCCTGATATTCACTACTGAGGTTTAATATAAATCAAAAATCTGTCTGCTTCACTCTTATCACCACACGACCCTCTGAGGTCTCATTCACAGGGAATATCTTCACATTTAAGTTTAAAGCAAAGACTTGCTCAATGAGACCTACGAGCTCAGTTAAAGACACGAGACACCATTTCAAGCTTAGCTGACAGAGAAAAGTGCTGATGACTACATTTTGTTAGAACAGATAATAACACTTGAGTGTGTTCAGTCCCTCATTTGACATGTTTTGTCTAACCCCACACACACACGCACACGCATACGCACACGCACACACACACACACAGTTAGCAAGTAGCTCAGTTAGCTGTGGAACTATGTGGCCCTATAACCTGGCTGGAGTCCGGCCAGACTGCAACCTCAGATCTCAGTGAACAGGTGTGGACAGACTGAGAGACGGAGGTCAGTGTGAAGACAAAGGACTCAGTACAGAGGTGATTTACAGCAGCTCTGACCAGACTGCGGTTTACCTGGCTGTCTGTTTGTTTACCTTGCTGACTGTTTGTTTACATTGTTGACCGTTTGTTTACCTGGCTGACTGTTTGTTTACCTGGCTGACCGTTTGTTTACCTTGTTGATGAGTGTCATGGTGAACATGAGCAGCTCTGTGTCCGACCCGTTCCTCTCCTCCAGAACTTCCATCAGGTAACTCCACGGCTTCTCACCTGCAGCACATGAACATTGAACTCTGTCATGACATCATCACACAGTCTGAGTGATCTCGTCCAACGATAATTAATTAGTCTTAATTTGAGCTGAAACGAGTCGACTGAAAGAAAAGTTATTAATTTTGTCTCACGTGAAGGTTTCATCCCACACAATGCCTGTATTTGTTTATTGTCTTCATGTGTGCACCTTATTCATCAAGACACATTACTCTGCAATAAATCTGATTCTGAAGACATCAGAGACACGAGTGTGTGTGTGTGTGTGTGTGTGTACCTCTCTTCTCGTCCACTGTGTTGACGGCGTCGATGAGCAGAGGACTGTTGGCCTCTGAATACTCAACAAAGACTATGAGCAGCTTCAGAGACGTCTTCACCACCAGACGAGACTGCAGACACACACGCACACACGCACACACACACACGTTTAGTCCACCAGGGGGCACCACGGTTCTGAAGGTCCAACACTGAGTCCAGTGAGATTCACTTCTACTGAGGAGACATTAACACCGTCTGATCTCAGCAGTCAGACTGCTGCTCCTCTCACTCAGAGGTCAGAGGTCAGAGCTCAGAGGTCAGAGGTCAGACTCCACTGGGCTGATTAAAACTTCTCAGGTGTTTGTTACATGTTGGTTCATTAATGTCACCTGGACGAGCAGAAGAATATTGATTGATGGATTCAGTTGTTAAAAATCTATCAATCAATCTGAAATCTCAACTGGATCCAAACAAACAGGCAGTACTTTATTTCACTGAATCAATCAGTCAATCAGTCAATCAGTCAATCAATTAATCAAACCCTGACATGATCTGAACCATCAGAAATATATCGATCACAGCTTGAACTCACCAGACTTCCTGTCAGCGTGTAGAGCCACTGAACCGTCTCACCGTGATTTATCACCCCGTTCATCCCGTCGACAAACAGCATGATCTGACTGAGAGCTGAGAGACAGATGGGTCAGAGGAAGACAGACGGGTCAGAGGGAGACAGACGGGTCAGAGAGAGACAGACGGGTCAGAGAGAGACAGACGGGTCAGAGAGAGACAGACGGGTCAGAGAGAGACAGACGGGTCAGAGAGAGAGAGACGGGTCAGAGGGAGACAGACGGGTCAGAGAGAGAAACAGACGGGTCAGAGAGAGACAGACGGGTCAGAGAGAGACAGACGGGTCAGAGAGAGAAACAGACGGGTCAGAGGGAGACAGACGGGTCAGAGAGAGAAACAGACGGGTCAGAGGGAGACAGACGGGTCAGAGGGAGACAGACGGGTCAGAGGAAGACAGACGGGTCAGAGGAAGACAGACGGGTCAGAGGGAGACAGACGGGTCAGAGGAAGACAGACGGGTCAGAGGAAGACAGACGGGTCAGAGGGAGACAGACGGGTCAGAGGGAGACAGGTGAGTGCTGACAGGACCTCAGTGTCTGACACGCTCTGGTTGGACTCTCACCTCTCAGGATGTAGTTCTGGTAGTTGTGGTCGGCTTCTGCTCCGACTTTAACGAAACACGTCAGACCTTCAGAAGCCACGAACTCTGGGACCAGGTCTTTATCATCCTGCAGACAGACCAGAGGAGACAGCCGTTACACTGACTACATGTTGTGTGGTGTGTGTGTGTGCGTGTGTGTATGCGTGTGCGTGTGTGTGCGTGTGCATGTGTGTTACCTGGAACAGCTGTTTCAGCGAGAAGAGGGAGCGTCTGAGCTCTGGACCGTGAGAGTTATACAGCTTCTCTGAAACACAAGAAGAAGAAAGACAGGAAGTGACTTCAGTCCGTCACCATGTGCCGCTGGGAGACTTGATCAGCTATTAACAGATAATCAACGAGGACAGATGGGAGTCACAGTGGTACTACAGTCATCTAGGATGGTTCATTCTACTGTATCAGGCTGATTAATTATTCATATTTCAAGCTCATTTCTGTGTCACATCTGTCAGGACATTGTGTGAAATCATTCTTAAACTGTATTTTCAGTCCTCAGACTTCGTTCTGACTGGTAACATGAACACTCTTCACCGTGATGCTGCTTCAGATTGATAATGTAACTGTGAATATCTGAACAGCTCTCAATGACGCTGGATGAAGGACTGTCAGTTTGACAGAGAGGCATCACTCTGTCTGCACCTCAACAGGTGTGAGAAGTCTCAGCTTCAGGTGATAGAATCTGAATATTTTACTTTGATTAATATCTGACAGATTCCCCCTCTTTACATCAACTTGCATTAAAGCTGACAACAATTGCTTGATTTTCATCCCATGTGTTGATCCTGAGTGGCTGACCAGTCAGTTCAGACCTGACTGGTCAGCCACTGTTGGTTTCTCCCAGAGGTCAGGACCGCCGACTCATCATGGTGTTCAGAGGAAACGATTCAAGATTTAAAACTCTCAGCTTTACTTTCTAAAAGCAGGAGAGAGAAACTCGAAGAGAGTCGTCAACTGAACAACACACAGAAATACACACCATTAACAACGCTAACACTGCTAACACTGCTAACGGTAGGCTACAACCAGTGTTGAAAAAGTATCCAACAGTCATACTGGAGTAAAAGTGTTAAAGTGTTGAACTCCTTCACAGAGCTGCAGGCAGTCAGCAGCTGTGCAGCGACACACCGACTCTGATGTGAAACGTCTCACTGAGATGTAAGAGCTCCAACATGAGGATCCGACTGATCACACAGGTTCTCTTCAGGCTCCTCTCACCCTCCACCAGGTTCATCATGGGACAGACAGTAACAAACAAAGTGAACTGAGAGAACCGCTCAGTGATACAATCAAAGGAACAAAGAGGATTTGAAACAGAATAATTACAGTGAGTCACCACAGGAAGTCAGGGAGTCTGCTGTCATGGCAACAGCAAGCAGAAATCACCACTGAGCTCTTTTTAACTCTTCACATCTAAAATCAGACGGACGAGGAGTCTGTGCTCATCTTCATCAACCTGTCAGTCATCAAATCCATCCGGCTCAGCGCCGAGTACTTTTACTCCTGTTCTGTGTCTGTAATCTGATATTTTTGTGTGATGTAATTATACAACACATCAATATTTTGATTGGCTAAGAGAGATGTTACCATTGATTACTGGCTCATGACATCTAAAGACAACAAGGAAGTGCACTGTTTACACACACACACACACACACACACACACACACACATCTGGAAGAGCTGGAGAACATCTACTGCGACAAAAACTTGGAGAAAACAACATGAGTCAGAAACATGAGCTCTTATTGTGAAAGTTCTGCAGCAGGAAACACTGACGTGTCTGAGCGGCGACGGACGACAGCAGTCAGCTGTTTACTCTGATTACTGAGACTCACTGCACAACAACCACAGGAGACACGGGACCACATGGAAGTCATGTGAGGATTATCCTGCTCAAAATAATATCAGACAATTCATTTCAATCAATACACTGTGATTCAAACTGTTAAACTCTGAAACAGCTGGACTCAGCCCACATTTCTCTTCACTGCATCACAGAGCAGACTCACATTCGGAAAATCAACCAACATTAAATAAGGTGATCATAAATCATACGCATCCTCCTCTGCATCAGTGAAGGATCAATAAAGCAGCAGCTGAAACCTGTTTACCATGTGAACCCACAGCACCGATGTCTGAGTCACTGCCTCCTCGTGGACACATGTCCTCCGTGCGGGACGTAGAGTCGGTCCTCGCTCGTCCTCTCATTGTTTACAGAGCAGTCAACAGGAAGCAGCACTCATCCATCCAACACGTCAGCTGAAGAGGCGGGAGGCTGCTGACTGAGTCCAGACTGGACTCTGACACCCAACACATCAGAGTCCAGAGTGGTCAGCACCAGGGGGAGTCTCATCTTGAACTGGTCCTGGGTCAGGAGGTCACATGGTTTATAAAGAGCGCTCCCTCTCTCTGTCTCCATCTCTGTCCTTCTGCTCGTCTTCATGGATTTGAGAGTTTGATCATGTGTTTTGCTCTTTGTTAAGTGTGCCTCTGGTGTGTGTTCTGTCTCCTTCTCTCTGTATGTTTTCTCATAGCACCTTCCTCCCTCTCTACCTGAGCACACCTGAGGGTAATTGGTGCTCTGGTGGAGTGCAGAGTGCAGCACACCTGTGAGCAGCGTTCTCTCCTCACCTTTTGCTGTTTGTTTCGATGAGGTTTGGGTCAAAACCTCCACGTTCTTCAGGTGCATCTTTCTGCTGGTCCAGTTATTCATCTCTTCTGTTTTAAGTTCAGTTTTCCTTTAGGTAGTTGAGGGGAGGTGCAGCTGCTCTCACATCTTCTCATCTTTTTGTTCTTCAGCCCTCTTTTGTTTGTTCTTGTTTTTTCTTTTGAGATTTGCTTAACAAAGCTTGTTTAATTGTTTACATT
>NC_051042.1:35410619-35413119 GCF_904848185.1 Acanthopagrus latus | reverse complement strand
AAACAGGTCTGCAGCGGGCCGCTCGGGTCTGCAGCGGGCCGCTCGGGTCTGCAGCGGGCCGCTCGGGTCTGCAGCGGGCCGCTCGGGTCTGCAGCGGGCCGCTCGGGTCTGCAGCGGGCCGCTCGGGTCTGCAGCGGGCCGCTCTGGATCACATAGAGATGCTAAAGGAAATTCTGAAAGGTCCCTTTATCTGATTTCTGAGTGAATATATAGAACTTTAGTCATGAAGCTAATATTAGTAAAAAGGTTTAGGTCACACTGAGCCTAAGAAGAGTTTCATGTGTGTGTTCAGCTGTGACTCAGTTCTGACTCAGAGAGGAAGACGTGTTACAGTCTGGTCCAATCAGCAGCAGGCTACAGGCAGACTGCGTGCACCTGTTCTCCACGTCACCTCTCCCTCCCTCACTGACATCGTGATCAGCTGACTGATCAACATCACTCTACAACAACAACACAACACACTTCACCACATGTCAAAGTCCATTTACAGCTCGGCTGTGAAACACAAAGTGTTCTGTGAGCGGCTGACGAGGTTCTTCAGGTCCGACACATGAAGAGCTGCAGCTGACTGTTTCAGTTTGTGCAGTGTGTGTGTGTGTGTGTGTGTGTGTGTGTGTGTGTGTGTGTGTGGGACTGATATCATGTTTTGTGTTTTATGTTTTTCAAGTTGCAACTCGTTTAATGAACTTAAGACCAAATCACACATTGTTCCTTCAAACAGCCTTAAACTCGATGATGGCAGCAGTTTCTCTGTTTCCTTTGAAGGACTCACCAGCTCAACTATAACGTGCAAAGATAAAGAGATTGTTGAGCTCTATTAACTTTAAGGATTTCAGGAGTTCATCTACAGGATCCGGTCTCCCTGCTTCACATCCTGCCGACACGCTTCAGGCATTGTGTTGAAATACTTAAAGAAAATAAAAGTTAGGAATAACTGAATCCTCTCAGGCTTTAACCAAGTCTTTCTGTTGGTTTGTCCAGCTGCTGTGAACAGGAACACAACAGGAACACAACAGGAACACAACATGCTCAGATAAGCTTATAAAAAAAGGCTGAGGCTGAAAATAAAAACCCAGAAACCAGAGTGGAGCTTTGGTCTGCAGCAAGAAGGAAACAAAAACACAGAGGGAAACCTCAGAGGAGGAGGAGGACAGGCAGCAGGCCAGAGGAGGAGGAGGAGGAGGAGGAGGAGGAGGAGGACAGGCAGCAGGCCAGAGGAGGAGGAGGAGGAGGAGGACAGGCAGCAGGCCAGAGGAGGAGGAGGAGGAGGAGGAGGAGGAGGAGGAGGAGGAGGAGGAGGACAGGCAGCAGGCCAGAGGAGGAGGAGGAGGAGGAGGAGAGGCAGCAGGCCAGAGGAGGAGGAGGAGGAGGAGGAGGACAGGCAGCAGGCCAGAGGAGGAGGAGGAGGAGGAGGAGGACAGGCAGCAGGCCAGAGGAGGAGGAGGAGGAGGAGGAGGAGGAGGAGGAGGAGGAGGAGGAGGAGGAGGACCGGCCGCAGGCCCGAGGAGGAGGAGGAGGAGGAGGACAGGCAGCAGGCCAGAGGAGGAGGAGGAGGAGGAGGAGAGGCAGCAGGCCAGAGGAGGAGGAGGAGGAGGAGGAGCGGCAGCAGGCCTGAGGAGGAGGAGGAGGAGGAGGAGGAGGAGGAGGAGGAGGAGGAGGAGGAGGACAGGCAGCAGGCCAGAGGAGGAGGAGGAGGAGGAGGAGGAGGAGGACAGGCAGCAGGCCAGAGGAGGAGGAGGAGGAGGAGGAGGAGGAGGAGGAGGAAAGGCAGCAGGCCAGAGGAGGAGGAGGAGGAGGAGGAGGACAGGCAGCAGGCCAGAGGAGGAGGAGGAGGAGGAGGAGGACAGGCAGCAGGCCAGAGGAGGAGGAGGAGGAGGAGGAGGAGGAGGAGGAGGAGAAAACTGATCAGTGTGATCAATCATGACTGGACGTTTACAGTCGACTTTATTTATACTGCTCAGGATCACAAATCAGAAATGTGCCTCCAGTCAGTCATCACACAATCACAAACTGCACAAACAGAAGAAACAAAGAAATTCAGCTGAACTCAGTCGGACAGACTGACTTCAGTAACTACAGGACGTGTTTATATTTCAGTTTGAGTTTAATGACCAGCGAAGAACAGATGGTCTGTTGTTCACTTAGAGAGATTAAAGATAAGTGAATCACAGCAGCAACATTCAGCACATCACAGACGACAGACGCTGTCCCATGACTGCAAAATACAGTTCCTAATAAACACTCTTTATCATCATCATCATCATCATCATCATCATCCTGCTGCTGGTGAACAAACAGGTCCAGTCATCAGATCAGCTGCTGCAGGTTCAGACAGGAGAGACAGCAGAATCACTTCACAGTGACAGCGTCGGTGTGTGACACTATAAAGGTTTACTTTGTAAGAAAGTTAAGGTAGCTGCAAAACTAGCAGCAGAACCACCAGCAGCTGTTGTTGGGATGAGTTAACGAGCAGATTAAACTGGTCTGTGTTCAGTCAGAG
>NC_051042.1:35373119-35403119 GCF_904848185.1 Acanthopagrus latus | reverse complement strand
GACTGAGTGATCTGCTGCTGCTCAGATCATGTGCAGGTCTGCTCTCGTCCACACAGTCCAGACTGGACCTGAAGCAGCTTCAGGTTCTGGACACCTGAACATGTACCACTGTCACACACAGACATGTTCATGTTGCAGCCCTGAAGCTCCCTCACAGACGACGGACCCAGAGCAAGTTCTTATATATGGAAAACCCCGACCATAAAAAGATGGCACCAGACTCCATCTAGAAACTGAACGTTTTTAGTGTGAAACAGATTATCACCACTGATACTACAGAACTAATGAGGGATCAATCTATTAACTAACTTGAGAGAGTTATAGCTGCTCTTTATATATATATATATATATATATATATATATATATATATATATGTTTTTACAGAAGTTAATGTTGAACAAGTCACTCAGTTTTAAGACTTTCACGTTTTCCTACATGGACAAATTCCCAGAACACATTAAAGCACCTGTTTTTTAAACGGAGTTCGGTGTGATGAGCTTTAACTCTTCTAACTCTCAGTGAGTGAAGGTATTTAAAGTCCAGTTGTTCTGGAGCCGTCAGTGGGTCCAGTCAGAGAACAGTCAGAAACTTGTCCGACATGCTCGGGCTGTTGTTACCTGGCAGGTACTGAAGTCTGTGACCCACATTCACACGTAGTTACATGAGTTCGAACCCATTTAAATCACAGGTGGTTCGGCCAGTGACCCACCTTCAGAGGCGCCTCCAGCAGCTTGTGTATCCCGGCGATCTGCTCGCTGAGCGGCAGGTTCTCCTCCAGACTCACGGTCGGAGGTCTCCGAGGCTCCGGGAAGTTTGTGCAGATAAACGGATCCGAGTCCTCCAGGAACTGGACCCGGCAGACGATGGAGGACATGGTCGTGTGACCGCGACCCAACTGCGGCGGAAAGTGTGTGTGAATCCGTTCAGCGCCGTGAGAGACTTTGCGAGCAGGCGGTCCGGACCTGAGCAGCAGGACCAGACCGGTGAAGCTGAGGCGGATATAGACATCTACATCCGGTGTCACCCTCCAAAATAAGTGTCGTTTCTACAGCGACCGTAAGACACAAAACTAACGCGCTTTTACAGGATGATGGTTTTAGAGTGTCTGTGTGACATTATAGTGGGTGTGATGTTAAACCGCAGAGGACTCAGTGAACTGCTGTGTGTTGTGAGTCTGTGTGACGCTGAACTGAATCTGGATTCTGTGAGGCCGGTGGTCCAGGTCCGATCAGGACTCAAAGCACTGGCACAGGTGTTGGACCAGTATTTATGGCTCAGCTCAGGTAGAAGAGGTGATGAGGTATTGTGGGAGGTGTTCCAGGTGCACCGACCTGTTCATACAAACACAACAGAACATACGTCATCAGTGACGACACAGGTGGTTTACAGTTAGTATCTGTACTGTAGCTTTACTATCAACACTCAGAGCGTGTTGTACCTGTGCTGCTGTTAGACCTCCTGTGAGAGATCAACGCAGCTGATCGTATCATGGATTTTATTTCATTCCTAATCAACGACCACAACATCTCCATGATCCACACACGCACTGACCTGCAGTGAACACTCTGCGACATGTGGCTTTTATTTTGAAGGAAGTAACTCCGAGCGTCCGGTTTGATGACGGATCACTTGATGGCGGACGTCCCACTAGTGACGTCATGTCAGTAAAGCATGGAAATACATGGAGCAGCAGCAGTATGACGTCATGAGTGGATGTATGGAAACAGTGAGGATCTATGGCAAGTTTTAATATTTAATATTTAAAATCCGCAGTTCGTAGTATGACTAGTAAATCTGCAGTTGTGGGCATCTGTATACAGATTGTGGATATCCGTAATGACAGTTTTACTAGTCACAATTTATTTTTGGATATTCAAAATTACACTCTGGATATCTGATATGAAAATTATGACTAGTAACAATTGGACTGAAGATATCTGTAAGGGGAGTTTTTCCTAGTAAGAATTCAGTTGCAGATATCCAGAATGTAATTGTGGATGTCTGAAATTGAAAGCCCAATACACATGGATGGCAAAAGTGACTTCATTTGTCCTTGGAAGAATGACGTTGTGGATATCTGAAATGTTCTTTTTGACTAGGAAGAACTGAATTACAGATATCTGCAATACATATCCAATCTAGCTATTAAATGTTAAAACGGCCACTTATACTTTTTAAGGATTTTTAGATATCTTAAATTTAGTTTTGACCAGTACAATCAAAGTTGTAGATATCTTGAAATAAAGTTTCTGCAAGTAAGAATGTTATTGCAAATATTTTTAATTACCATTCTGAGTAGTGAGAATACAGTTTTGACCAGGAGAAATGCTATTATAGCACTAAAATATAATTACAGAGAGGAGCGTGGTTGGATTAAAGGTTAAGACGGTTTGCCATACTGAGCTGCTCTGAGGTCTGCTGAGTGTCAGCTAGTAACAACACACGAAGAAGAAATGTGTCCCAGTCACAGGTCTGAGAGCAGCTGTGGAGCAGCAGCGACCTCTGCTGGCTGAATCACTGCAGCACAGAGACAAAGAGACGCTTCAGTCTGTTCAGGAACATTTCAATCTGTTGGGAGGTTTTTAAACCTTCAGATTTGTGATCTGGACAGTTTTCTGAGTGACAGTTTGACGTTTAATGCAGGTTGGTCGAATGAGCTCAGATCAATCACACACCATGACACATATCAATCAATCAATCAATCAATCAATCAATCAATCAATCAATCAATCAATCAATCAATCAGTTAATCAATCAATCAGTTAATCAATCAATCAGTTAATCAACCAATCAATCAATAACTCAATCAATCAGTTGATCAATCAATCAGTTAATCAATCAGTTAATCAACCAATCAATCAATAAATCAATCAATCAGTTGATCAATCAATCAGTGAATCAATCAATCAATCAATCAACAAATCAATCAATCAATCAATCAATCAATCAATCAGTCAATCAGTTAATCAATCAATCAATCAATCAATCAGTTAATCAATCAATCAATCAATCAATCAATCAATCAATCAATCAATCAATCAGTTAATCGATCAGTTAATCAACCAACCAACCAATCAGTTAATCAATCGATCAATCAGTTAATCAATCAGTTAATCAACCAATCAATCAATAAATCAATCAATCAGTTGATCAATCAATCAGTTAATCAATCAATCAATCAATCAACCAACCAACCAACCAATCAATCAATCAATCAATCAATCAATCAATCAATCAATCAATCAATCAGTTAATCAATCAATCAATCAGTTAATCAATCAATCAATCAATCAATCAGTTAATCGATCAGTTAATCAACCAACCAACCAATCAGTTAATCAATCGATCAATCAGTTAATTGATCAGTTAATCAATCAATCAATCAATCAATCAATCAATCAATCAATCAGTTAATCGATCAGTTAATCAACCAACCAACCAATCAGTTAATCAATCGATCAATCAGTTAATCAATCAGTTAATCAACCAATCAATCAATAAATCAATCAATCAGTTGATCAATCAATCAGTTAATCAATCAATCAATCAATCAACCAACCAACCAATCAATCAATCAATCAATCAATCAATCAATCAATCAATCAGTTAATCAATCAATCAATCAGTTAATCAATCAATCAATCAATCAATCAATCAGTTAATCGATCAGTTAATCAACCAACCAACCAATCAGTTAATCAATCGATCAATCAGTTAATTGATCAGTTAATCAATCAATCAATCAATCAATCAATCAATCAATCAATCAATCAATCTTTATTTTTATGGCACTTTTCATACAGGGAGTAGCTCAAAGTGTCTCACAGAGATTAAAAACAACAAAGAAAATCAAAAAAAGGAACTCAAAGAACCAAACTCCGACACAGTGATGTACAGTTGCGTATCGTCAGTGTAACTACGAAAGCTGATGCCTCCTGATGACGTCCCCAAGAGGAAGCATGTACAGATTAAAAAGATTTGGACCTAAAATTGACCTTTGGGGAACCCCACACTTTATTTTGTGGGTTTCTGAGGAACATGCATCCATACTTACAAAGAAGTGTCGGTCTGTGAGGTAAGAAACGAACCAGTCAAGAACAGTACCAGAGAGGCCGACCAGGTTCTTCAGTCTATTTAATAAAAGGTCCGGCGGTTAGATCCAGCAGTACCAAGACTGTGAGTTCATGGTTATCTAAGTTAAAATCTTTAAAGGTTTGTCTCTGTACTGTGGTTCGTCCTAAAGCCAGACTGATGCTCCTCTAAAGTGTTGTTTGTGATTAAAAAGTCATTTACTTGATTAAAAACAAGTTTTCCCCAAATTTTACTTAAAAATGGTAAGATGGATACAGGCCGATAATTATTAAAGATGTTGGGATCTAGGTTGCTCTTCTTCAGAAGGGGCTTCACCTCCAGTGTTTTAAAGGAGGCGGGGAAGACACCCGTCTGAAGAGAGCAGCTCACCACGTATAACAGCTGATCCTCAAAGAATCCACAAGATGTTTTGTTGGGTCTAATAGGCAGGTCGTGGGCTTCACCTGGGAGGAGACTTAACCAAGTGTCCTCACATCAACCAGAGCAAAACTCTCCAGGGTTTCTTCGGGTAAAATAAATGATCCAGGTGTGTCGACATTTAAAATCTCTTGAGGTAAAAGACTCGACCTGATGTCATTGATTTTACTTCTAGGTCGATTGTGGAGAAGAGATTGATTAGTTTTTGAAAGTGAGAGATTCTTGCCTGTTTGACTGCATCATTGTAGGTTTTTGAGGTGCCCACATAATATTTCATAGTGAACTGTTAACTTTGTTTTTCTCCTCTCAGCACTCCTGCAGTTTCTCTTCAGTTTTTTAATTTCTGCATTTCTCCATGAGGGTGTAGTCCAGTGCTGACTTTATTTTATGGTTAAAACTGTCAACAGTAAAATCACATGGTGCTCTGTAAAATCTGGATAAAATTTGCAGCCACTTCAGAAGTTTCCTCACTGTTCTCACTGGGGCCTCCTGCTGGTTAAAACTGGTGATTGTAAAAAACACACAAAAGTAGTCAGACACAGCCAGGTCCACAACAGAGGGCGCACCAATGGACAGGCCGTAGGTTATGACCAGGTCCAGCGTGCGCCCCCTGCTGTGGGTCGGCTGCCTGACATGCTGATTAATATCTAGACAGTGTAGAAGGTTTAACAATTCTCTCAACAGTGGGTCTGAACAATTATCTATGTGTAAATTAAAATCACTTCTTATTAATATTTTGTTATAATTTCTATGGGTTATGGGACAGTAGCTCTGAGAATTCACTGTTAAAAGAGTTGGAATAGCGGGGTCATCTGTAGACTGTCATACAGAGGACGGGCGGCTGCTAAAAACAAAGGCATGGAATTCAAATGACACATGGCTGTTAAAAAGGACTTCATTTGATAACATGGTGTCTTTAGTGATTGAAACAGTTCCGCCTCCCGTTTGGCCTTCTCTAGTAGAAAATAAAAAGTCAAAATTTGGTGGGGAAGCCTCAGTGAGAACAACAGGTGCATCAGCATCATCTGTCTAAGTTGTTATCTAAAATTACATTTATGATAAAAGGTTTGTTAAAAAGAGAGCGCACGTTCAGCACAGCCATTTTAATGGCTGCAGTGAGCGCTCACGTCTTTCCAAAGGATTGTTAAAAACACAGTTTGATCTAAAACAGTCTTGGGTTTAATATGTCTGCGTGAAATTCTGGTTTTGATTGTGTGAATATATTCCTGTGGGGCGACTGAACGAGGGGCGTGGGTAGTGTAGGAAGGAGAGGATGAAGGTGAGTGAGGGGCAGGGGGTCTGTATGCATATGTATCACGTGTCCTTAACGACTCTGTATGGACACTCCCATATACTGTAAGAACACTCCCACACACTGTATGGACACTCCCATATACTGTAAGAACACTCCCACACGCTGTAAGGGCACTCCCACATGCTGTAAAGACACTCCCACATGATGTAAGGACACTCCCATAGTATGTAAGGATACTCCCACATCTCGTAAGGGCACTCCCACATGCTGTAAGGACATTCCCACACACAGTTTAAAGCCTGCAGCTCCTCCAGATTCCACCAGATACATGTCCGCCGCGTTACGGCTCCCATCTCCCATCGAGATTTGTGTGCTGGTGACAACATGGAGTATTTTATTTTGAAAAGTAACCGGATGTTATATATTGTTGTTACGGTGCGCGACTTCCTGTCAGTGCTCAGTGCTAAATTCAGCTGAATTGCTGTGTCGTGCTCTGGCATCCGCCAGATATAGAAGTCCAGCGTGTCTGTTCCGGAGGGTTCTGGACTGCCAGAGCTGGATGGAGCAGATACACACTGGACCTGCTGGAAGTTAACACACAGACTGGAGTGAAACCATCAGCTCCGCTGGTGTGGCGCAGATGTAACGCAGCTGACACGAGTCTGGTGGAATCTTGGGGTGTTAGAAGTGAAGAAGATTCTTGGATGACAGGTGAAACGTCTTCACCAAGTTGACCAGGACAGGGCCGACCTGAGGCATAAGTGAACTAAATGGCTGCTTGGGGCCACCAGGGGCCCAATCGACAAGAAAATTATACATATGCATCTGTGCCCAGGGGGACAGTAGTTCATAATCCATCACTGTATTAATACAATTTATAATGTAACATTATAGTGGGACATTTGTGTCAATAATTATCAAGCACAGGTGACTCTGTGGTGGTGGGAGGGGGGGCCCCAAAAGTCTTGTGCCGGCTCTGGACTACGATACAGAATCTCAGACATTGTGGTGTCTTTGTGTTCTTTTTCAGTGTGTGGCTGTTTGTGTCTCTGTGTGAGGACGATTATACAGCTCAGAGGATCAGAACTTGATGATAAAATAATACTGACATAAGCTGATTGGGTTCCAGCAGCTTGTCAGCATTTAGAAACATGTTTTTATCAAACTGATCCCACATGGGATTCAAACCCTGGACCTGCTGGATGCGGCCCGGTGTGGGTGTCTCACTGACTACACCACTGGATTGTGGAGAGTTCAGCCAGTCACACCGCATGTGAAACTCCCCGTCTTCATTCTGTTTTAGCTCTCAAATATCAGAATGTCGTGTCTCATTCTGCAGGTTTCAGATGAACAGTCAGATATTCATATTATAATCTGCTTATTTTAATACATCCACGGTGATGGACTGAAGTGACCAGAGGATGAAGTGAGGTGATGGAATTACAACACACCTGGTGACTGTGGATGAGCTGAGAAAATCAAGGAAGAAGAAGAAGAAGAAGTTTGTTTATTGTTCTGAGTTATGAACAAACCCAAAGCTGAATGTTTCTTTACCTGTAACGTGACAACATGACAGATTGTTTCTGATAATAAACCACAGATACATCAAGAAGGCTGAAATATGTATTTAGTTCTCAGCTCATGTTGGACGTCTTGTCACACAGGATGAGTCGCCGCCTGCAGCTGCAGCTTCTGTCAGAACCTGATCATCAGTTTATTTCTTCATGACTGATGACTCATGATGCTGCTGCAGTCTGATCACCGTCCAGCAGGTGGAGCTGTTTCTTTAAATGTACAGTCAGGACGGCTTGCAGCAGGGTTGCATAAGAAAGGTGATGAAACAGGCTGAAACACACACACACACAAAAACACACACACACACAATCGATCATGGCTCTTCCCATCTGGGTTTAGATGACGTCCTGGTCAGTTACCATGACGACCACATCAGTGGTCTCGGCTGACAGAATTACACCCATAAAATCACATGTTGTACGTGAATTAGATTTAAAGTGAAACTCTCGCATAAATGCAACCAAGGGTCTTTTTGTGAACGTATATGAGTCAAACCTTCGTTTAAAAGCATAGTTACGATGAAAGAGGCACTTTTAAGATTTACAGTCTTTTCATTTTCAGGTCAAACTCATTTTCAATGGGAGTGCTACGGGCACTTTCACGATAGCATCAAAATCTCTATGTTTAAAACAGTAAGAAGTCTGGACACAACATGAAACTTTGCTGGTAGCATCACCAGGGTCTCTACACATGAACACCAGCACTGACAACATTGTTTGTGAACACAGAGTTACTAAAAAGAAATTTTCTGAACAACTCATGTTAGCAGTAGCTTGTTCTGCTCGCCAAAGCTTAGTTCCATATAAATGTGGATAGTTTGTTGTTTTGTCGTTAGCGAAAAACAATATTGACTTTGTAGTTGAAAAAGGAGCCTCATGTAAGAAACAATACTAAATAAAAAGCTGGGAAAGTCACGTGAGATCTGGTGTGGATAGTTGTTGCTGGAAGACAGCAGTTCCACCTTAACTGTCCTCCAGGTTACGTCACATTCTGAGATCGACTCTTCTCCACTGGCAGGACGGCGGAGTTTCACTTTCAGTGTGGATGGATCGATGAACTCTGCTTCCTGCCACTGAAACACCTCCAGTACATAACGAGTGTTCCTGCAGAAGTTAACAACGTGTTAAATCACACCATGACACTTAAGGACCTGTTGGAGTTCTGCAGAGCTGAACCGGGCCCAAAGTGTTTCAGTGATTCATGAGCTTGTTTCGATGCTGCCCGGTTGCCGTGGTTACTGGATCCAACTCCATCCCAGCAGAGCGTTTACAGCTGTTGGATGTTGTTGCTGTCATGTAAGAACACCAAAGAGCTCCACACACACACACACACACACACACACACACACACACACACACACACACACACACACACACACACACACACTGACCTTGTATACTGTGTTCATGTGTTCTGTTAAACATGACTCAGATGTTCTGACATGATTCTGGTCCACTGTTCCTCATTTCCTTGTTTCTTCTCCTCCTTCGCTACATCCAGATCAACACAGTCCTTTTCTTCTGATGTGATTCAGAAGAGAAGAAAACAAGGAAGAGTAAGACATGAAATGATGTGTGGAGAGAGGGAAGGAAAGGGAAGGAGAGGAAAGAGCTTGTTTTCTCAGGTTACCTGTATTTTCTCTCCATGTTACCTGTGGAAGTGTAGTCCCTTCCTGTGTCCTGGTCTCTCTGCTGTTGTCACTTCCTGTGTCCTGGTCTCTCTGCTGTTGTCACTTCCTGTGTCCTGGTCTCTCTGCTGTTGTCACTTCCTGTGTCCTGGTCTCTCTGCTGTTGTCACTTCCTGTGTCCTGGTCTCTCTGCTGTTGTCACTTCCTGTGTCCTGGTCTCTTCAGTCGTGGTGGTGACTTCTGATTTACATGGAGTTGATGACGGTCGTCTTCTCACAGCTCTGTGTGGACTGAGCATTGTGTCAGTCTTATCTGTGGGCAGGTGTCCAGGTGTGTCAGCTGGGCGGGGCTACACCTGCAGCTCAGGGACGGTCCAGGACCACATTTAGAACCTCTCTGTTGTTTATGGACACTGAAAAGTTTCTTTTTAAGATACAAAACAGTTCATCACAATTTGTTTCCACATCATCAGTGTTGTATTTTGGAGCTGATCATCAAATGTCCGACATACCGGAGTGTCCTTAAATGCCTCACACAGAAAAGTTTCAAAATGGCTTCTGCCTGCAAAAGCAGCATAGAATGATGATGAAGTGACTGAGAAGAAGAAACAGCCGACTGAAGGAGGAGCTGATCTGTGACGTGATGTCTGGACATTAAATATAAATTAGAATTAGTTTATCAATATGTAGCAGACGAGACGGAGTTCAGACTCACCTGACTCACCTGACAGCCGTCAGCAGGGACGATTAACGATCGTGTTAATGAATCTGAAGTGAGGGAACATGACGACAGGTGTTCAGCTGTGCAGGAGAGCAGAGTTCATTCAGTCTCTTCAGTCAGAATCGTGTCGGCTGCTTCAGTTTGTCTTGTTGAAACATAAAATCATCGTTTGTTTTTTTCTATTTGTGGTTTTTGATGTAAAGGATTCAAGTTGATTTTAAAACAACTGAAACGGTTTGAAAAGAGACGGCGACTTGTTTCATGTCTGTTTAGTTCAGGAAGAAAAAAGTTGTATCAAAAGATTTTATTGTTTTTGATTTTGCATGATGACTTGACACAATTAAACTCTAATAATAAACAGAAGATGAGACACGAGGAGCTGTTTGTCTTTACAACATGTTAACATCAAACTGCAGCATCATGTTGTTGTCATCATCCTTATCGCCATGGCAACCTCAGCCTGTGTGAGTGAAGATGAAAGTCTGGATGATAAAATGTGATGAGACATGGAAATGTTTCCTGTGTGGCCTGCAGAGGGCGACAGACCTCCACTGACGGTCGCAGTCAGCTGACTGATCATGACATCATCAGCACTCATGTTTCACATCTGTATAAAAACAAAGAGATGAAAATGAGCAGATAGATTGTATTGATCTGGACCTCAGTGACCTTCAGAACCTCACACACACCTCAGTGATCCCAGAACACCAGAAATCCTTCTTAAGCCTAAAACTCCCCCAGAACTTCGTCCATACACAGTAGAACCCATTAGGTGGTTCTGATCTTGCTTACAGATGTGCTTCTGGTGGTGAGTGTTCAGAGGTCCGGTAGGTGGTTCTAGTTGAGCTCAGGGAGACGGTGGTAATTGTTCTAGAAGTCTTCAGGTGGTTCTGGTGTTCCCTTCTAAGGTGTTTTGTAGTAACTAGATAGTTCCTGTTGGATACTGTACGGGTCATTTAGATGGTTCTAGTGGGGCATCCCAGTGTTCTCCAAGAAGGTTCTGTGGATCCCTTAGGAGGTTCCTTAGGTTTCCATTCAGTGGTTATAAGGTTCCTTTGGGAGAGTTTGATAGTTGTTAAAGAATATTAAGTGGAGGTTCTGTTGATGATGAACAGGTTCTGGAGGTTGGTTAGGTGGTTCTAGTGTTCCTTCGGGATGTTCTGAAGGCAGTGAGAAACCCTGTTGTCACCATTGATGAGGTTCTGGAGGTTTTTGGTGGTTCTAGTGTGAGACATTTTTGGTGCTCCATGTGGAGGTTCTGAGATCACTAAGGTGGGTGTGGAGGTCCGTTGTGAGGGTCGCTGAACACTTTAAAGGTTCAGTCTTTAAGGATCTTGTTCACTGAGTGACTGATGAGCGCTGTAGATCATTGAGGAGGTTCTGGAGGTGCTCAGGTTCTAAGGTTCCTTTGGGAGGTTTCTGTGGTCACTGAGGTGGTTCCAGGTGGTTCCAGGTGGTTCCAGGTGGTTCCACGTGGCTCCACTGAGCCTTGAGGAGTTGTCAGTTAGTCTCTGAGCTGGGATGAAGAACTTTCCTCCTCTCACTTCCATCCAGCTTCATTAACCTCCAGCATCCTTCGTGCTGAGGCAGCAGTTTCAGCAGAATGTGACACATCAGCTCGCCAGACGTTTCACAACCTCAGTTTCTAGAGAGGAGATGAAAATACACACAGAGCGATCAGATAAACTGACGGAGCAGCGAGCCGAGAGTCCTCAGCCGGAGGGGAGAGGGCGCGTTATGCAAGCTCTGCTGAGCCGTGTGGGGAGGACAGGACGGGTGATGGACGGCCTGAAAACTCTGGACCGAGACCCCCAACGCATCACCTCCTCACCCCCTCCAGCCACAGAGGCCCCGAGTGCCGAGGGGGGACAGTACAGTCCACAAGACCCGGGCTGAGCTCCACTCACCATCACTGCATCCAGAACAGGACAGAAGAACTTGTCTGCAGTTCTCAGATCAGTTTTCAGGATGACTGCTGAGATTCAGTCTGTCACACTGTGTGTGTTTCTGTCTGTCACTACACAACAAACTGACACGTAACAATCACCGTTCACACACACTGGACCTTAAAGCACCTTATAACTGTAACCATGACAACAGACTTACTTACCAACCTCAGGTTATGTGTGTGTGTGTGTGTGTGTGTGTGTGTGTGTGTGTGTGTGACTGTAGGAATTTCCACTCTGTGTCTGACTGACAGCCTCTTTTGAATGCAGAGTTGTGTGTTGCTGTTGAACCAGACAGAACCATTTTTCCACCGTGACGCTGTGGAGTGTTCACACCTCTGCAGGTATCAGATCCAGTCCCACCTGAGCCAAAAACACAAATAAGAAGAAAAGAAATCTCTCAGTCACATTAAGCGTGAACCTGCAGCTGGTCTGAGGCCAGGTATGCTCTGGCTGCAGGATTAAAACAACAGCGGGTGACAGACGGCAGGTTTCTGTTCTGTTCTGCCTGTAAATCTCTCCGTCAACAGGACCTTTATTGATACAACATGGACCAGTACAGACTAGAAGAGTCGCTCACAGGTGAGTCTGTGTCATCCTGCAGGTGCGCTCTGTTGTTTTAACTGTGAGGTGATAAATACTTTGACACTAATAAATCATTAGCACATTCATTTACACACATTAATTATTATAAACAACCTGAGGAATGTGAAGATCCCCACCCAACACCTGGTGTCAGACACTGCAGTCACCATGCTGTCAGTCCAGTGGCACAAACTGGGCCTACATTGTACCAACACTGGACCAACACTGGACCAACACTGGACCAACACTGCGCCAACACTGGACCAACACTGGACCAACACTGGACCAACACTGCGCCAACACTGGACCAACACTGGACCAACACTGGACCAACACTGCGCCAACACTGGACCAACACTGCGCCAACACTGGACCATCACTGCGCCAACACTGGACCATCACTGGACCAACACTGGACCATCACTGGACCAACACTGGACCATCACTGGACCAACACTGGACCAACACTGGACCAACACTGGACCAACACTGGACCATCACTGGACCAACACTGGACCATCACTGCGCCAACACTGGACCAACACTGGACCAACACTGGACCATCACTGGACCAACACTGGACCATCACTGGACCAACACTGGACCATCACTGCGCCAACACTGGACCAACACTGGACCAACACTGGACCAACACTGGACCATCACTGGACCAACACTGGACCATCACTGGACCAACACTGGACCAACACTGGACCAACACTGGACCATCACTGGACCAACACTGGACCATCACTGCGCCAACACTGGACCAACACTGGACCAACACTGGACCAACACTGGACCAACACTGGACCTCCTTCTCGGTCTCTGTTACGCTGGGGGACCTGGTAGCTGGTTTGGTTGGTGTAGCTACCTGCAGATGAGCACACCTTGAACTCTGACTGAGTGAAAGTTGAACTGCTGAACTGAAGACGTCCACTTTGTGTGCCTGAGTATTCTGAACAGAACATTCGGATCTCTGCTGACAGATTCTTGTAACGTCTGTTGAAGATCTTCATCGCGTCCTTTGGAAGAGCTGATTAAAACCACAACACGACAGAGTAATATCCATTCTCACCCATCTGCATCGTGGCACGACGCCTCACTCATCACAAGTGTTGATGTGTGGGAGTTACGCAACAGGCCGTTCTCACGCTGCGAGGTCACAGCACCGGGCTGGACCACGTCTGGAAACGAGGCTCGGTTTGCTCCTCGGAACGCTGCCAGTTAACCTGAGGAGGGCGGTCAGCTGCTCGTCTAACAAGTGCCACAGTGTGTGTGTGAGTTATTTGTGTTCTCCAGTTACATGATGAGAAGATGCCACGGCCCGGCAGAGAGCTGATACAGGCAGGAGCTTGTCTCTTGCTGCAGAGATGTTTTACAGTTTTATGTTTTCACACACACACACACACACACACACACACACACACACACACACACACACACACACACACACACACAAACAGCTGACAGGCTCTGTTAGCTGTTGGCAGGTTGTGTTTGTTTGAACCTGTTTGCAGTGGAGGAGGGACGGGCTTTGGGTTGTCAGAACGCGCTTCCTGCCAGAGATTCTGGACTATCAAATCAAATCACATTCACATGTTGTGTCTCTAATGTTCCTCCATCAGTTCATGTTTCCAGATTTTGGGTCCAAAATGTGGGAGAGCTGGAGAAATGTGCTGAGGAGAATCTGGATCATGTCCTGAAGTAAAGTAAGATACAGGTTTTATTCTGAAAGGATTTCCAGTAAACCTGCAGCTGTGGTCTGATTGTGTTTCCACCTGCAGGACGTGGAGTCAGCAGCTGGTCAGGTCTGTTGTCATCACGCAACACTTCATCTTTTACATTTATATTACATGTAGCTTTAATTAATCAATAATGATCACAGATTCTGAAACATAACCACAGTGGAGTTTCACCCCTACACCACCTATCATGGTTCACACTGAACCAAGCAGCGCCGACATAAAGCCAGTCCGAGGCGTGACGGTTCTCATCTTAACGATGAGATCTGTGTGTGTTTTTAACCTGTAAATGTGTAAACATGTCTCAGCAGACTGGTAATAATCATGTGATGCAGTTATACAGGTTCGTGGTTGAGATCCTGACCCACCAAACATCCTGGAAAGTGTTGCTCCACATGACATCGTCACATCAGTAAACAGAGGACCGGTCTGACTCGGCCTGGGACTTTGTAGTTTCACCAGGGTCTCTACACATAGCTCAGCTGAACCACATACACTCTACTCAGAGACGTGTCGATCCCTGGTCGATGGCCCGGTTCAGCTCTGCAGAACTCCAACAGGTCCTTAAGTGTCATGGTGTGATTTAACACGTTGTTAACTTCTGCAGGAACACTCGTTATGTACTGGAGGTGTTTCAGTGGCAGGAAGCAGAGTTCATCGATCCATCCACACTGAAAGTGAAACTCCGCCGTCCTGCCAGTGGAGAAGAGTCGATCTCAGAATGTGATGTAACCTGGAGGACAGTTAAGGTGGAACTTCTGTCTTCCAGCAACAACTATCCACACCAGATCTCACGTGACTTTCCCAGCTTTTTATTTAGTATTGTTTCTTACATGAGGCTCCTTTTTCAACTACAAAGTCAATATTGTTTTTCGCTAACGACAAAACAACAAACTATCCACATTTATATGGAACTAAGCTTCAGGAGCGTTCCACCTTAACTGTCCTCCAGGTTACGTCACATTCTGAGGTCGACTCTTCTCCACTGGCAGGACGGCGGCGAGCGGAACAAGCTACTGCTAACATGAGCTGTTCAAAAACGTTCTTTTTAGTAACTCTGTGTACACAAACAATGTTCTCAGTGCTGGTGTTCATGTGTAGAGACCCTGGTGATGCTACCAGCAAAGCCCTGTGCTTCTTCCTCTGTGTTTGTCTTTGTGAAGTTAGCTTTGTGTCACAGCTGCTGGTGCTGGTCCAGCAAAGAAGAGAGGAGCCTGCTGAGAGAGGATAGAGAGGAGCTGGGTCTGTTAACCTGGTCCAGGCAGTCTGTCACTCTAACCAATCAAAGCTCAAAGCTCAGTCCACATCTGGGTGTGGAGACCTGGAGGACTGTGGAGGACTGAGCCCAAGTTTGGTACCAGAACAAAGAGCGAGTGGCCTCAGTTTGAATCCCATGATGAACATGAGAGAGACGAAGCGATGTTAAACTGCAGTATTTGTGCTGTGACTGCAGTATTTGTACTGTGACTGCAGTATTTGTACTGCAGTACTGCGTGCTGGTGGTCGCAGCAGCAGCAGCAGCAGCTCTGGAGCTGTTGGCGTGTTGCTCCATGTATTGATCAACACAGCGGGGATTTGAACCCTTGACTCTGGCACTCGTGTTAATGTGAGTCTCCGTGGGTCACCACTCAGAGGGGGTCGCTCTCTGCCCCGCCACCTTCCCCCCACATCCTCAGCCAATCACAGAGCAGACCAACTGGGTGAGGGGTGGTGGTTGGCCTGCTCGGCCTGCTGCTGTTGCCTAACCTGTGGACTCAGCCAGGCTTCCTTCCTCCTCCTCCTCCTCCTCCTCCTCCTCCTCCTCTTGCTCCTCGTCCACTGCCACACCGAGCTGCCTGACGTGTGTGTTCCTCGCCGCCTCCACGCTCCCTGGGGGAGGAGTTACAAAACCTGCTGATGCAACGAGCAGTGGAGTTACTGCAGATCCGTCAGTCCGGATGGACACATGGGGACACAGTGATTAATGACATGCTGCTAACTGTGTGTGTGTGTGTGTGTGTGTGTGTGTGTGTGTGTGTGTGCGCGTGTGTGTGTGTGTGTGTCTCAATGTGTGTGTTGGGGCTCTGGGGACAAACGTCTGTCTCCACAGGATGCTGTATGTTGGTGTTAGGACGTGTCTTTATGTGTGTGAGAGGTCAGCTGATTGAATTACAGGTGAACTTTAAATTCTTCTCTTCCTGGATTCTGATTGGTTCTTGCTGCCCCTTGAGAGCAGCTCGTCCAATGAAACTGAAGTGAAAGAAATGCTGATCGTCCATCACCAAACCTCTCCGTGTCCCCATGATGGGCAATCTGAACATAAAGATCAGTATCCTGATGGAGGACACGCGGGTTGTGTGACGTTTCACAGGACTCAGTTTGACGCTGAACACTGAACAGACATTAAGTACAATGTATGAGTGACATCACAGAGTCAGACTGTGACAACATGTCTTTGTGACTCTCTTCATCTCATTTGAAGTGTTTAAACAGTGTAAATGGACTCTGCTGTGTTTCAGTCACTTACTGAAGGATTCGTTCATGTGTTTGGTTCTTAAACACTCATATAAAGCAGGGGAACCTCCGGCCTCTGGGCCGTATACGGCCTGCCAGACTGTTTGGTCCGGCCCGCTAGACAATCCATAAGTACACCCACAAAAAATCAATTCAGGAAAAAAAATTCAAATGTGCAATTAAATGCACAGTGTGTGTATTTCCAGGCCATGACCAAGGTCATTGAACACAACATCAGTGTAGCTGTCATCGCATCGTGTCCTCAGTGACTGACAGGTGACAACAACCAGAGGAGACTAGTATTGGCTGAAACGAAAGATGGCAAGCAAGAAAAGAAAAGTTAATGCAGAGTGTTGCTCTTTCAAGGATAAATGGATGAATGGATTCTTCTTTGTGGAAGTGAAAGGCAAGGCGAGGCAAATTGACTCTTGCAAAGACTCGGCTTCGCTTAAGACTGACTGAGCCAAACCTGGACAACCAGCTGAGAGCGGCAACGTCATCACTGCCACCTGACATCAGATATCTCACCAAGGAGAAGCAGTTCCAGCCATCGCATCAGGTCACGCATTAGATTTTTCTCCTCAGTCCACCTGCCATCCTGCCCAAGATTTATTGAAAAGTAAGATCACTAAATTAAAGGTCCCGTATCATAAAAAACATGTTCTTTTTTTCTGGTCTCTACATACATAAGCTGGTCCTCCCTGAGCCTGCCAACTCCCAGAATGACGAAAACAAGCGACTCCTGCAGCCCACCCACTGGTAACACGGCGCTCCTACAGGCTGTTCAGAATCTGCTCCTTTCGTTGCGTAACTAAAGGAGTCATTATCATAGTCTGACCTCCTTTGAGCGGTGATAGGAGATATCCGAGAGGGGGGCGTTCATCCCCGAGGTGAAGTTCGGTGTGTCCAGCAGTGAGACAGCAGTGTTTCACAATGTCGTCACTCAGAGATAGACACGCAAATAGCTCTGTTGTTGGTTAAATAAATCAACATCAGTGCCTATATTCTGTCCCAGCTACAGAACAACAGAAGAGACAGTGGTTGCATTTCATATTTAAAGACAACATGCCAGTGATGGTCCAGTGTTGGTCCAGGTTGCCAGAACATACGGTTCATGCTTGCTTGTGTGTGTGCTAACCTCTTCACATTGGACTGCTTCAGTAATGAGGGTCAGTACAAAGCTGGTTTTGCCTCGACACTGACCCTCGTAATAGGATCAGTCCCAACCATACCGGACCCAGAAAACTGCACCCGAGCCACCGAAAAGTGTCGCCGCGGTTTAATAGTATTTATAGTCACCTACCAGTATGGTGAAGTCAGCTGGAAATCGGCTAACTAGTTAGCTCTGCTTCGGTCCGCTATGCAATGGCGTTTGAGGCGAGTTTAATGCTGATAATATTATGATGGAGCTTGGTTGTCACAGTAAAAAGTCTGGAAACATGCAGACTGGAGACAGAGACGATATGAACAGTGTCCAAGAGTTTGGAGACTGAGTTGGAGACAAACATAGCTTTCGCTAGCTGTTAGCCATTAGCTTCATGGTAGTAAATGTAACAACACATACGGACAAACTAACATTATTCAGACACACTAAACATTCTGAAACGTCCTGCTGCAGCCACAGAGTCTGTACTTCTTCAGCAGCTTCTCCTTCTGGGTCCCATTCAGGGTCAAACTGGTTTGGTTGAACAAAAAAATCTCCGTGAGCCATAGCGATACATATATACATCCACCGTAAACATTAGCACATGCTACTGCTAACAAAAGGGGCTTCCCCTCCCTGAGAGTGACAGGCAGGGCTCTCCAAGTATTGACAGACGGAGCTCATTAGCATTTAAAGGTGCAGGCACAGAAACAGACTACTCTGAATAGAGCTCTGTAGAGCAACTTTTAGACAGCTGAAATTCAGGACCATGGATGGGTTTGGGGCAATGCATATTGAATACAGAGCTGTTGGACCTCTGACTGCTGTGTGAAATTGATGAAAAACAGTATAATATGGGACCTTTAACTGAATAAAGCAACAGCTGGTGGAGAGGCTGCCAAACACAACTGGATTCAGCTGTAAGTCATGTGATCATCGGTCTGTTTCGTTTGACGATGTCGAGTCCGGTCGGCACCTTCGGCTTAATGTGCCAAACTGATGGAGGTGAACAGACTCTGTCACACTGCACGTCCAGCTCCGACGCTTCACACCGAAACAACAGCTCGTCTTCATCAGAGAAACATTTAGACAGGTCGACTGTGAAAGCAGATTATTAGACCTTATTATTATTATTAGACCTCTGGGGTCCTGGCGAAGTTCACAGCAGAAAGAAAGGAACAAAGTGGACAGGAAGGAGGACGAGGTGGACTCACAGGACCGGGACACTGCTCATCGTGTCCAGAAGCCAACAGTGACTTACTATAACTTCATTTACAGGAACAAACTTGTTTTTACCCAAACCACCATCTTTCCCTGAAAGTAACCATGTAAAACAGCACGCTGCTCCATCTCTGCTGGACTCCCCCCTGTCCTTCATCATCAGAGCATCAGTGACCGTGAGGCGTTCAGGGAACCCTGTAACATCACTGTTTACTTCAGTGTCATCATGTTTGTTTTGCCAGTTTGAATAAAAGTGATATGAATTCTTTTACTCCAGTCAGACTTTCAGCAGTGTGTTAAACTAACTCACAGGACAAAATGTACCAGAACAACAAGATCTGTTTCTGACGGGCGAACAGCCATATTAAAACATATAAATTGAACTTCCCGCTCTGGTTGCGTTCCTGAGCGAGACGCCTGGTTTGCTCTGTGTGTTTGTTCCCTCATCCGGATGATTGATGGGAGCACATGAGTCACCACACGCCTGTAATCTAATCAAATGTTTCACTCAGCGTGGATTTACTGTCTTCACATAATTAATTTAATTCACGTCATGTAATAATTCATGTTTAATTCATCTGCGTCAAATCCAGCAGAATAAATCAGAATCAGCTCACAGTCTGACGTGATGTTTTCCTCATGAGCTGAACACACGAGTGGCTCCAGGTACAGGTGTGATATTAGATCCAGGACAGGAAGTTACTCAGCTTTATTAAGTATCAGAGTATGAGTGTGTGTTGGGAGAGCTGCACTGTGATGACGCGTCTGGAGGATTAAAACCCTGCGTGCACTGAATGATTGTGAATCTTAGTTCTCATCCTGATCCTGACACAGCTGATAACCATCTGATAGAAGAGTGCTGGATCGGTTCTGTCCTCTGTGAGCGGCTGCAGCAGGTTTGTGACCTCAGTCCGAAGACAAGATGGCAGCTGAGCCGCTCAGCAGTTAGCTGTGTGAAGTGGAGAGTTATGGTTCACATATGATCCACGTACGTTCCTGTGTCTGACAACAGGAGTATCAATTAAATAACAGCAGCTTAACGATGAGTGAGCATTAACACTCAGTATCTGACGATGGAGCTGGACGACGTGTCACCAGCTGTCTTTCCATTTTTTCTGTCTGCCTGTCTGTCCGTCTGTCTGACCCGCCAGCCAACTCTGTCCTCTCATGAGACACAAAGTCCAAACTGTTCTTCCACTGGACGGTCAGAATACTTCTCCCGCATGTCGAGCAGCTCGGTGAACCGGCTGAGTTCAAAGTGTTGAGTGATGGTGTCCTGAGGTATCAGACTGCAGGTGTGTGCTGTGACGGTCTGACCTCAGGTGTCCTGACGGGACAGTGCTGCTGCTGGAATGTAACTAAGTGCATTCACTCAAGAACTGGACCGAACAGGAAGTATTGTAACAATATAAAAAGATCTTTATGTTATTTTATAAATCTTGTTCCAGAGAAGTAGAACTTTCTCTGCTCCAACAACTTTTACTTTTACTACTTTAATAATATTTCATGAGTTTTACTGAGGCAACAGTCTCAGTGCAGGCTTGTAACAGCGTCTTCTTACAGTGCAGAGTATCCGGATACTTCCTGTGACACTGACCTTTGTCCCTGCCACCTGAGCCTGTGACTGTGTCAGGATGAGTGAAATGTGTTCCAGCAGTCGTCTGGTCCAGATGACGGTCTATAAAAGAGCCTGACTCCAGTTTAATGGTGACAAAGGTCAGACAGGGCGGTGCGATGACAACGAGCCGCGCTCATATCGGAGCGTTCCTCTGCCAAGTGTGCAGATAAGATGAGATTCAGCAGATCAGCCTGAGATTAGACTTATCTCTGAACCATCAGCTCTGTTTAATTTGTGAGCTGTGGTGATGAAAGGCAGAGCTGATTGAGCAACTCTGCCAAACATGGCTGCCAAAAACTGTTTCATAACCAAACCTGACCACAGCTGATAGCTTGCAGAGGCAGCAGGACGAAAGTTTAGCTCTGCTCTGGTTCCACAGTCTGAAGTTAACTCCTGATGGTTCTGATCCGTCCAGACAGCCACAACACTGGTCTTCACTCAGGTCACAGCGTGTCGCTGACAGTCGACTGACGCTCATCCTGATCCGAACATCAGGAACTTTCCTGTGTGCTGATTTCTGCGGTTCTTCTTCCACTAATGCAGAAAAAACATGTTTCACTTGTTGTGATTCATTAATAAACAGTCTGTAGATCACTGCAGCCAGAAGACAGACCCAAGGAGTGATGATCCTGAGTGATGATCCTGAGTGATGATCCTGAGTGATGATCCTGAGTGTCGATCCTGAGTGATGATCCTGAGTGATGATCCTGAGTGTCGATCCTGAGTGATGATCCTGAGTGATGATCCTGAGTGTCGATCCTGAGTGATGATCCTGAGTGTCGATCCTGAGTGATGATCCTGAGTGTCGATCCTGAGTGATGATCCTGAGTGTCGATCCTGAGTGATGATCCTGAGTGATGATCCTGAGTGATGATCCTGAGTGTCGATCCTGAGTGATGATCCTGAGTGACGATCCTGAGTGACGATCCTGAGTGGGCGGGGCCTCTTACTGATCAATAAGAAGAAATGAACAATAACTGTGAGGATCAGTGGGTTAATCACTGTGAGCCAATCAGAGCGCAGCAGCAGCTTCACCCAGTCTGACCCTCCATGAGAGGAGACAGACAGCTGGACGTCGTCCATCTCTCTGCTGTGAACTCACACTTATCCTCCATCTGACTGAACCCGTCCTGATGTGGAAGACAGACGGACGAGGAGGACACGTGAACTGCACGCTTCCAGTGTTGCTCAAAGGTCCCTGGGCAGTCATTTACCCCCCCGTCCTCCCCCGACTCCCTCCACTGATCTCTGCTGTACAGAGGTTAGACAGCTGCACACACACACACACACACACACACACACACTTCAGCTGTTGGTCCTGTGTGTGTGTGTGTGTGTGTGTGTGTGTGTGTGTGTGTGTGTGTGCAGCGGGCTCTTACCTGAACGACCTCCATTACACAACTTTAATTAAACACACCTGAGTCTTCATCACAGCGTGTTGCTCTGGTCAGTTTATATCAGAGCATGATATCCCATGATTCCTTGCAGCACCATCAGGTCTTGCGCTGAACTGGACTCAGACTGGTTCCCTCACCGCAGGAGAAACTTCTCCTCCGCTAATTTATGAGCATGAAAACAGAAACTCCTCTGACAGTTTGAGTTCGCTCCAGTTCAGCTGTGACTCACAGACCTCATCAGTCCTGTGCGAGGGTTCTACCTGCTGCTAACGTTAGCTGCAGCGCTAACGCTAACCTCCCTCTGCCAGGCCGCAGCAGTGAGTTATGGTTCCGTCTAATGCGACGCAGCAGCAGAGACGCTCAGCAAGCTGAAGCAATTACCTCCATCCCATAATTCATCAGTGCTGCAGCAGATTCCTCTAAACGATCACACTTCACCCAGAATACACCCTGAAACACACACACCCACACAGACACACACAATGCACACGCACGCCCACACAGACACGTGCAGACACACACACACATGCACACACAGACACATACAATGCACACACACGCCCACACAGACACATACACACACACACACAGACACGTGCAGACACACACACACACACGCCCACACAGACACATACACACACACACACACACACACACACACACACACACACATGTGCACACACACAGACACACCCACACACAGGCCGATTGGTCTGTCACACAAATACACAAACTGAAGAGGACGTTGTGGTGCTGCTGGTGTCGGCCCCTAACGACCTCCACTGTAATTATCTATTAACTGTCTCTGTCAGGAGCCTGCAGGTCGAAGGTCAGCAGCTCTGCTACGTCTGAAACGTGACAGTTAGTCTGAGAGGTCAGACGGAGAAACAGCTTCACCTTCAGCCCAGTTCAGAGCCGAGACACGGGTCAGAGGGTCCAGACAGCATAGTGTGTGTGTGTGTGTGTGTGTGTGTGTGTGTGTGAGTGTGTGTGTGTGTGTGAAGATAATCTTTTGTATATAAAGATCAAATATTCTCCTGAAAAGAACAAAGATTAAAGCTCTTCTACACATGAACATTTAATATTTATCACTATAACAGCCTCCATCATGTCACCACAGACACTGATGCTCATGTTCATATTCAGAACACATCAAAATTAAAGAGTAACTATCAACATTTGAATGGTCACAGAGAGCTCTGCATCATGTGACTCTCAGGTGAGACCAGGTGTAACCAGGTGTTCTCTGTCCTCTCCAGAGGTACAGTTTCTATATCTTCTGCTCAGAGGAGAGAGGAGCTGCTGCAGCATGAAGCTGCCATGTTCCTCTCTGCACTGTGGCTGCGGTCCAGCTGGACTCGTGTGCTGAAGGTCCGTTTGTTCTGGGTCAAAGTCTAATGTAGCCGTTCACACAGCAGGACTTCCTGCTGAGGACACTGTGACAGAGGACGATGATGTCACCGCTCTGCCTCTCTTCTGGACACGAAGTTTAAGGTGGAATTTATAAACTAATCAGCTGATGAATTATTGATCAATAAATCAGCCTGCTGTCGTCACATTTCATCTGAACTTATTCACATTATTACTGTAATAAATGCAGCAGGTGATGTCAGATCACATTGATCTCATTGGTCACTTTGATCTGGTGACCTGAGTGCACCTGTCGGTCAGGTGAGACAGAGAGAGAGAGAGAGAGAAGTAGGCCAGTGTCTCTTTATCTCTGTGTAAAGACAGTCAGTCTTATCAGAACTGGGTTCAGGACTGCAGAACTGTGTGATATGACTGCGTAACTGTGATACAGCACACAGAAACACAAAGGTTCTGTGTCGTCCAGCTGACGGTCTTTGTGTTTGTATCCAGGTCACAGCTGATATCAGTGGGATTAATATTTAGACTGCAGAGAGCAGAACAGTTTTGAATAGACCTGGACCTGCGGCGCTGCCGGACTTCTCACCAGCCTTGTTTGCTTTGATTAATTATTCTGAGAGGGAGGCGGCTGCTCACGCAGGCTGCCTCACAGGTTCAGTTCTGCTCTGTACAGATCTCTGACACAGGTGAGCACCTGAAGACTGGGTCCAGCTCAGCACTGAAGTGGAGTTCCCCGAGGCCCAGTCCTCGGTCCTCTAATATTCATGTGACGTCAGTTTGACGTCAGTTTGACCAAATGATACATATTAACACCAACTATTACTGAAGAGATGAAACCCAGATTTACATTAAATGGTTCTGGTTCTGGACGGACAAATACAGCTGTCACATCCCAAAAATACCTTTTAAGCAAAACCTTCAACATGCTGACAGAAGTACACAGTGTAGTGTGGTGCAGCGGCTAATGCTAAGCTAGCTGCAGACTCTGATAGACCCGGAGAAGATGAATCAAACTGGAGGCTCATTACTGTTGATTTGTGATCCAGAATCTAAACTGTGGCAGAACTTGCACTGTTCTGATCAAGCCAGCGGGTTCAGAGAGACTGCTCTTAAATCTGAGTCTGAACCCACACTGTCAGCCGGGCCGCGACACGTGGCTCCTACAGATTAAATAATCCCCGAGGTGATTCTGATCCGGAGTGAGAGACTGAAGTCAAACACGGAACACTTACTGCCTAATTTAACTGCGATTAGCTAATCCAGCTCCCCGAGGACGCAGGAGAAGGAAGCACAGCTCCGTTCAGATGGTCTCAACTGATGAACCTAATAAATTAGATTTACAGTGAGATTGGGCTCTGACCAGAGGGAATCCCTTCGAAGGAAAATATTAATGTGTCCTTTCAAAAGAAAACATGCACTGATTTGATTTGGACTGGACCGGACTCAGAACAACAATGATGTCGACTCACAAAATATTAAACTGGAAACAGAAAATGTGCACGATTGAATATTGGACTCATGGGACTAAATGTGACGTCTCATTTCAGCACACACACACACAGCTGAGGGATTTATGCTCTCAGTTGTTGTCCAGCTCTCGGGGAGAGTTCTCAGTTCATGTTTCCTCCTGTGTGGAGGAGCGATGAGAAACAGCAGAGGCCTCTGGTTCTGGTTCTGGTTCAGCTCCATGTTTCTGATCACACACTGCAAACATTACAGTCAGACTGCTCTTTTCTGTTGTTAGCATGAAAACTCTCGCTTGGTCCAGAGCTTAAATCATTCTTAGACCCTGTGAGCGTTTACAGCCCAATGATCTGAGGCATGGACCAGCTGATCACAGCTGATCACAGCTGATCACAGCTGATGGGTACGTGGTTCGTCCACATGACGTAACAGAATGAATATTAAACAGATTCAGTGTGGATAGCAGTTAGCACGCAGTGTTAGCCTGGGGCTAACAAAGCTGTCACAGGGCTGAAGTTTAAAGAGCAGGCAGCATCATGTCAGCTGTGTTTCTGCTGAAATGTAACGAAGACGTGCAGCTTGTTCACACAGTCCTGGGCTCAACCGTCCGGTATGAAGGGGATCCGGCTGAAACAGGGTCAGGTGGTGATGAGCAGAAAACCAAAGAGAAGAAGAAGACTGATGATCATTAGCCTGGTGTGCATTTAGAGAAGAAGAAGAAGAAGAAGAAGAAGAAGAAGACTGAATCCACCTCTCCACCCTCTTCATCTTCCGTCTCGAGTCATCTGAGGACACCGTCTCACAGAGACGAACTGTTGGACATCCAGTGGACCGACCTCCTCCAGCAGCAGCTCAGTTCAGCTCAGCTCAGCTCAGCTTAGCTCGGGTTGGGTCAGGGAGGTGAGAGGATATGAACTGCACATGTCTCCAGTATCTCGCTCAGCACGAGAGAACATTCCCATCATTTTAGCTCATTGACATTCGGATCGGCCCCGCACCGAGCGTTTATCTTGTTTATGAGTTGTGAAACCTGGAATAAATCACCGGCGTGGAGCGCAGCGCTGCCAAGCTCCCAGTGACGTGATCAACCTCCACCATGAATCAGAAACACGGAGGCGTTACTCCTGCTCCGCTCCGCTCGTCTAATTCTCCCTGACAAGCGGAGCCCGAACTTGTCAATCATCTCGCCCCTGATTGCTCACAGATATCTGGAAGTGTGACAGCTGTGTGAGCTGAGGCTTATTGATCGATCGTCTTCATAACAGCTTCACCTCCACACAAAATACGTCTGCTGACCCTCAGGAGCTCCCTGTGCCCGACAAGACACACACACACACACACACACACACACACACACACACACACACACTTGGTTTTAAACTGAAACATGAGCTGTTAAAACTGAAACTTCACATTTACAAACTCATTCCGTCACACTGAGACGATTATGTGATAGAACTACTGAGTGTGATGAGTCATCAGTGGAGTTCAGATCAGGGACGGTTTGGTGTGAATCATCAGTGTGATGACGGGATGGACACATGCTTCTGTCTGTCAGCCGGTCCAACAACTTCTGGTCGGGCTGTTCAGGCGTTCACGCTCTCATCAGGATTAATCACATGTTGATTTCTCACTGGAAGTTTAACTCTCCTCTGTTCAGTCAAGTCAAATCCAAACTGAAGCTGCAACCAAAGAAACCGGTTTTGATCCAAACTTACTGAAGGTGACTGAAGCATGAGGACAGGGTGCGAGTCATCCACTCATTGATTACTGATTGGACAGGTACCTGATCGTCAGCTCGCTCATGTGTCCTGAAAAACTGATGACATCATCAGCCTCAGCTGGCGCTTTTTACTGCAAATGTTAGCATTAGTTAGCAACAAGTTAAACTAAGATGGTGAACATCAGCAGGTTAGTACAGCCACTGTGAGTCTGTTAGCATGAGAAGGTGGATCCAAATGTAGCAGACGGCCGGCAGGAAGATCACTGGATCAAGTTTAATTCAGGATCATCAGCTACAAACCCAACAGAACACTGGGAAACTCACTAGACTGAACTAAAGACTGGACTTAATACAAACTGAACTGATGAGGGGATGAGGTGCAGGTGGAGGGAGGCGGAGAAACACGGGTGAGGGTACGGAGTGGATAGACACTGGGAAAGGGGCGGGGCTAATGAAGGAGGTGCAGTGCAGGTGTGGAGGGAAAGCAGCGTGAAGAGGAACTCCGACCACAGGAGGGAGACTAAAGACTCCCCAAACTCCCCGAACACACCCGGAACACAAGCAGAACACTCCCGGAGCACAAGCAGAACACACCCAAAACACTCCCAGAACACACCCAGAACACAAGCAGAACACACCCAAAACACTCCCAGAACACACCCAGAACACAAGCAGAACACACCCAAAACACTCCCAGAACACAAGCAGAACACACCCAGAACACAAGCAGAACACACCCAAAACACTCCCAGAACACAAGCAGAACACACCTGGAACACAAGCAGAACACTCGCAGAACACACCCAAAACACTCCCAGAACACACCCGGAACACTCCCAGAACACACCCAGAACACACCCAAAACACTCCCAAAACACTCCCAGAACACACCCGGAACACAAGCAGAACACTCTCAGAACACACCCGGAACACAAGCAGAACACTCCCAGAACACACCCGGAACACAAGCAGAACACTCGCAGAACACACCCAAAACACTCCCAGAACACACCCGGAACACAAGCAGAACACTCCTGGAACACAAGCAGAACACTCCCAGAACACACCCGGAACACAAGCAGAACACTCGCAGAACACACCCTAAACACTCCCAGAACACACCCGGAACACAAGCAGAACACTCCTGGAACACACCCAGAACACAAGCAGAACACACCCAAAACACTCCCAGAACACAAGCAGAACACACCTGGAACACAAGCAGAACACTCGCAGAACACACCCAAAACACTCCCAGAACACACCCGGAACACTCCCAGAACACACCCAGAACACACCCAAAACACTCCCAAAACACTCCCAGAACACACCCGGAACACAAGCAGAACACTCCTGGAACACACCTGGAACACTCCCAGAACACACCCAGAACACACCCAAAACACTCCCAAAACACTCCCAGAACACACCCGGAACACAAGCAGAACACTCCCAGAACACACCCGGAACACAAGCAGAACACTCCCAGAACACACCCGGAACACAAGCAGAACACTCGCAGAACACACCCTAAACACTCCCAGAACACACCCAGAACACACCCAAAACACTCCCAGAACACACCCGGAACACAAGCAGAACACTCCTGGAACACACCCGGAACACTCCCAGAACACACCCAGAACACACCCAAAACACTCCCAAAACACTCCCAGAACACACCCGGAACACAAGCAGAACACTCCTGGAACACACCCGGAACACTCCCAGAACACACCTGGAACACAAGCAGAACACTCCCAGAACACACCCGGAACACAAGCAGAACACTCGCAGAACACACCCTAAACACTCCCAGAACACACCCGGAACACAAGCAGAACACACCCGAGACACTCCCAGAACACACCCAGAACACAAACAGAACACTCCTGGAACACTCCCAGAACACACCCAGAACACACCCAGAACACAAGCAGAACACACTCAGTGAAAGTTGACGGGACGATGACAGCAGACGGAAGGACCGCCCACACCCAGAATGATCTCTGTAACCATGGCGATGTGAACATCCACACTCATGAAGGCTGAAGTTCTATAAACAACAGCGTTGAGCAGACTGATGGTCCGGCTGCGTCTGCTTCTGTTTGAGTCAGCATCAGTTATTAAAAAGACGATCTGACTTCAGTCGGTGTCGCAGGTAAAACACCACGTTTATAATGTGTCACTTCAACATGTAAACATCTGACTGGGTCATGAGAGCAGAACCAGGAGCAGAACCAGGTCCATGTCTTGAGCTGTTCTTCAGGAGCCTTTCTGTTCTTCCGTGAAGTTCTTCGAGTCCAGCTGGATTCTGATTGGCTGTCAGTGTTTCTGCTGTGTTGTGGATATTTAAATGACGGTCGTCGGTCTGTTTCTTCGACGCCGAACACGATCAGTGAGTCCAGTGGAGTGTCATCATGGCAGCTCAGCTCCTGTAGAGGACCTCTCAGTTCGACCCATCAGCTCTCTTACTGATCTAATCCGTCCAGAACCGATCGACTGAACGGGACTCACTGGACGAGGGGACATCGATTGCAAAATGCAGAGTTCTTCTTACAGTTTGACTTGATGGTTGTTGGACTTTCAGGATTATTGGCTGGAGTTATACGAAACAGATCACAGTGATTGATCGTCTTGTAGTTCAGCTGCACTGAAACCTGGACATGCTGAGTGATTACAACTTCTAATCAGTTTGTGATTAGCTTTTTAATAAACTGCACACACACACACACACACGCGCGCGCGCGCGCACTGAGGGAGGCAGTTTCCCCGGAGCTTCCTGGACTCCTTTAAACTGGATGTTGTTTGGCAGGGTCAGCCACACATACCGGTTACCATGGTGACAGGGGCCTTAGGGGAGGCAGCAAGAAAAGAACAGCCAAGACGGAGAGAACACACTTCAGGAGGTCGGAGGTCAGCAGCCCCGGAGCCAGGAGCAGCGCCAAGTGTTCGCAGTGATTACTGTGTCAGAGTAAAGAGCTGACATCATGCACAACATCACGCACGACATCACCATGCTGAAGAGCTTTCTGATCAGACGACTTCCTACTGCAGGTGGTTGTCGGTTAAACGCCCACTCCTCCTTTGAACACGGAGCTCAAAGAGCTGGATGTCTGAATTCCCTGAAGATGAAGAAGAAGAAGAGAAGGAGGAGGAGGAAAGCGGAGCTGATGTTTCTCTGCGGGATGGATGGATGGGTTCCCTGGAGGTCGGTATCTGTCAGGGCGGAGGAAGCTGATTGGTTCCATCTGGATCAGATCTGCACGCTGCAGATGAATCCTCGCTGCTGCTTTATGATGGTTCTCGCCCGGTGAGCCCAGTGAGCCTGGTGCTGCTGATGTTTGCTCCTGACTGTCCAACCAGCACAGTCCAGATCAGACAGACAGATATATGTAAATATATATACAGTATATATTTTCCTTCCTGATTTTTTAAATATTTTAAAATCCTTCATTACTTCCATCCGTCCGCCTGCAGACAGTGATGGACTGGATCACTCATTACTCAACACTAAAAAAGTAATGCATTACTTTACTTACTCTGGGTAGAAAGTAATTTGTAACACTACTGGTTAACACAGAGCTACGAACAAGCCGCAGGTAAATG
>NC_051042.1:35320619-35368119 GCF_904848185.1 Acanthopagrus latus | reverse complement strand
CACAATGTATTTCACTCATGAGAGACAATGACTATATACACACTACGACAGAGGTTGTCATCACTTTTCTTTGGATGGATCAATTTTACATTGAAGTTGTATTGATGAGGGACTTCCAGTCAATCAGTCTGTATCAGCAGGCTGCAGATGATCAAGAATCAGCCTGACCCGGCTCCTGATTCAGCAGGTCTGATGTGGACGCTGAGCAGCTGAACATGTGAACCAGCAGAACCACATTCTTCTACAGCAGCAGCTCAACAGTCGGGTGAGGACTCACATCAGCTCCACGTTGAACCTCCAGGGACACGATCAAGGTCACGTTCTCCTGATCCGTCTGCCTGACAGAAACTTCAGACAAAGTTCTGAGTCTGAAGATGTTTGAGTGTGTTGAAGAGTAAAAACATGAAGACAAAACACACAGTTTAACTTTTATATTCAATTTTAATTTAGAATGCACGTTAGCCCAGAATCCTCCGATATAAAAAAGCTGAGTGACGACAGAGAAATGCTGCCCAGCAACATTCAGACCAAAGCAAAACATGACAACCATCCCAACACATCAGGTTCATTTACAGACGACAGAACAACACGATCCACCGGTGCGTCCTCGCTGGCACCCCGCGGCCCTCTCTCCATGCAAAGAGCTCTCTACAAACATGCTGCGCGTGGAATTAAAGTGTAGAAAAAACAATGATAGAAAAGTGAAAAAAATTAATTCTGTGTTCGCTGCGGCGCCGCTAGCAAGCTGCAACGTTCTCACAAAGTTCCCACAGCGTTACATTCGGAGTGAAAAAAAAAGCAAATGAGCTGATTTCAATGATTCTGATTTTAAACCTTTGTTTTAGAATACTGAAAGGATATTTTAAGAATATTCAACCAAAACATCAGAAAAGTGTAAAAACACAACTGAACAACATTTGACAAAATTGCTGAAATATTTAAAACGTTGTGGGAACGTTGTGGGAACATTGGTGAGCGCTGAGCGGGTCAGCAGGACTCAGACAAAAATCCTGACAGACACAATCCTGGGAAAACACCCACACAAAGCTTACATAATTATGAAGTCTGACAACAACATGCTGTGGCCCCGCCCCCCTCCACGGTGTGCGGCGTGCTGGTGGGGGCCTGTCTCGATCTGCTGCGACCTCATTAGCAGGTGGTTGACGACCGGCCCACTTTAATTCAAGCTGCAGCTCGCCTCAAGTGTCTGATACACCTGAGGTGTCTGGGACCGCCCAGCACACACACACACACACACACACACACACACACACACACACACACACACACAGATCCCAGACACACCTGTCTGGGCCAGGTGGAGGTGACGGGTGGGGGCTGGGTGGGGTCAGAGGTTGACAGATCACTCCACAGATCTCTTAATTAACTTTTAAACCCAGCCTGAGTCTGAGTGTCATATCTGTGGCCAGCTGGATGAACGTAGAGCTGATAATTATTAATCAGGTTGTCAGAGAACAGATAATTAATCAATGAGTCATTTCTGTCTGTTTGCAGCTTCTCTGACGTGAAGATCTGCTGCTCGCGTCCGTGAGCTGACTGAGGAGGAACGTAACTTTGATCACCAATAAAAACATCTGAGTGTTGTTGCTCGCCCTGTTTGACAATCGATGGATCGACCGGAGGTTTGTTGTCTGAAGCTCTGTCCCACAGTCACTGTCGAGATCGACTCTGCTGCAGCATCTCCACCATCAGCTGACTGACGGAGCAGCCGACTGGAGCGCAGCACCTACACCCGTCCCCGGCTGCTTCTTGGTTTCACCTGCAGGACGATCTGGCTGCAGTCAGACAGGATGTCTGTCACAGACACGTCCCGACGCTTCAGGTGAGGACGATGCAGCACGTCCCGACTCTCAGCTGACTCACTTCATTTATATTAAATAATGTTTTGAAGGCTGAACAACCCGTGTGTCATAATCATTAAAAACATTTTGTTCTTCTGGTCTTCGTCAAGACTTCCGTTGCCAAATGATAAAACACAGAAGTCTTTCAGAAGATATACAACAGGTGAGTTCACCTGAGTTCACCTGAGCCACAGATATGACAGAATGACCCCGGAGGAGCGAAGACTCGACTGACTGTTGGACACGAACATTAAAGTGTGGAAATCTCAAACACAATATAATCTGTAACGGACAGTTCTGATGTTTCTGTGTTTCTGACCCGGGTCTGTCTCAGAGGTCTGCTGTTTGGACTCTGCAGTGAGACATCATTAAGGTATTTTTCAGCACTGACATCGACTCTTCAAATAATCATGAATGACAGCTGAACCTCTGGAGAGACTTGGGCTGGAAAATAACAGAAGTGTCCTTGAAGCATCAACATGTAGTGAACGTACTTACAATCTTAAAAACTCTTTTGTTAACTCCACATTGTTCAAAACCCTTAGAGAATAACAGAAGAAAATACACATCCTAAAAAAGGGAATTGAAGATTTTACATCTCGTCCAGTGGCGGTGGCGGTGCAGTGACCCCGCCCACATTCAGCCGTCGAGTTAAACGACGAGCCGACAGGAAAGGTGTTCAGACTGCTGGTCCAGTTTCTGATTCACTCTCTGTGAATCTTTACTGACGTCGTCTCAGTTTGTAGGAGCTCAAATCTCCTCACAGTCCTCCAATCAATAAACCTTATCAGTCAATCAATAACAATCCCTCCGTCTGTTCTGTTGATCAGGGTTCATCTTCGGTCACACAGGTGACAGAATCAAACTGACACAAACTGTGGCTGGTTTATGGGGGGGGGGGTTAAATATGAGAAAATAAGTAAGAAACCAAAGAAAAGCCGTGAAGAAGAAGTGAGGCCATGTGACAGAGAAGATGCCGCGAGCCAACGCTCAGGAAACCAAATGTCCCTGTGGCTCCGCCCCTCACTGCCCATTGGTGGAAGTGCTGTTGGGGGCGGGGCTGGAGCCCTCAGTGCCTGTGGGCGGCTGGACGTTGTCGGCCAGGTTGTGGGCATGCTCCAGGAAGAGGTCTTTGAGCACGCTCAGCTCTTTGCTCAGCAGTTTGATCTTGGCCTCCAGCCGCTCGTTCTCCTCCTTCAGCTCGTTGACGCGCTGCTGCGTGTCCATCGCCTTCTGCTTGCTGCGCATGCGGCTCTTCTTCACCGCCAGGTTGTTGCGTTCGCGGCGCTGGCGATACTCCTCGCTGTCCTTGTCTGCGTGGGGCTTCTTCATCTTGCTGGGTGGGAGGGCCTTGCCGCCTCCGGCTGAGGGGTTTGCGGGGACGAGCTGTGGGACTTGCTGCAGTCCGGCTACGCCTGCCGGCAGAGACGAGGAGGACGTGGCGTGGGCCTGACTCTGGATGACGCTCACGCCGTTGTGATCAGCTGTGGTTAGTTTCGCCTGCGACGGCCGGCTCATTTGGAAGTGTTGCCTTCAGGTGCTGAGCTCTGAGTTGCCTCAGGTTGAGATGAAACGTGATGAGTTCAGGTTCTTCGTCTCAGTGGAGCCTCGAGGATGACTGGAAGTTCACTGTCAGGTGGAGCAGAAACAATCAGTTCATTAGTATCTCGTCAGGTGGAAAGTATCAACTATCTTCATTATTGATCAGTCTGATCATAACATACTGGATATATTTAGATTGTTTGGTCTGCAACATGCAGGAAAAATAACCATCACAATGTCCAAGATTTAACTTCTTTTTAATAATTCATATTTGAAAAGCTCAAAACTGAAGATTAGTTGTGTATTTGTGTTCTAGAAAAAAATAACAAATTTCAGTTGATAAACTAATTGTTAATGATTTAAGATATTCTGCTTTTCCTTCTTTTATTTGACAGTAAACTGAAGATCTGTTGGACAAATCAAGACTGAACTTCCTGCTGGAAACATTTTTGACCTTTAATGGATCAAATGGTTAACGGAGAAAACTGTTAACTGCTGTTGTATTTTGAATGTAAACCATCAAAACGCTGAGCTCATGTGACCTGATGGGAGCTGACTGACACTGACAGCTGCACTCTGATCTGACTGGTGCATCACCTCTGCTCACATTTAACTTCAGCTTCATTTCATCTGGGTGATGCAGATCTGGTTGCAGACAGAGAAACGTTGTACATTTTAAATTTGTTTGTTTAATCTGCAGACACATGAACACTGATATCAATTCAGAAAACACATTCTCACAACTGAGGGATTGATCTTTGAATTTGTTCTCCCATAAACTAATTGCTCAGTCAATTAAGGACAGCAGCCCCAGCAGTCACTCAGTTGTTTGCTCTGTGATCACTGTAACAATCATTTGAACCCTCTGGCCTCCAGATTTCGGTATTTTCAAAATCTGCGGAGGAAACCAATCAAATCTTATTTTTTAACATCTGCAGTCAGGCTGCAGGTTCTCAGCTGACCTCAATCCATCAATCAGGAGGCTCCTTCCTCCTCCACCTCCTCCTCCTCCTCCTGCTGAACACCCACCACCTCCACCCTGGTAGGCTCTCTATAAACAGCAGCGGGCAACTGACACGATAATTGGTCGGATCATAATCCCGTCCGTCCAATTAGCAGCGCTTCTGTGATTGGCCGGCGCGTTGCCATGCAGCCAGTCAGCTGTGCGCAGGGAAAAGCGCTCCGGGTGAAAACAGCAGCACTCTGACTGTTGCCTGCTGTTGCATCATCATCGGCTCTCTTTGTGCCGAGAGAGGGGAACTCCGGAGTCATGCGGGGCGAAGCAGAAAGCTCAGTTTTTAGGTGACTTAAATAATGTTGGGACTCAAATAAAAACACGACACACTCCCAGACACGGCGGACAGACCCGAGCGAGACGCTTCAGCTCGGTGAATCTTTAATTTCAGACCACTTTAACAACTTTGTGTTCACTCGAAGCAGCCAACACTCGACTGACGACCTCGGGACTCAACCCGGCTCCTGTACTCTCTCACACACACTGATGAGAGTCTCATTCAGCTTTAAACACAAACCAGTTTACATCCAGACTTTCTCCCGACGAGCCCGGACTACAGCCGTTTAGCCGGGCAGCTAGCCAGCTAGTTAGCTTGTGGTGCTAACAAGCCGCAACCTTTCTGTTCGCTCTCTGTTTGTGACCCACAAAGAGTTGAAAAGACAGTTTACCTTCACGGAGCCGCGGGCGAGTCAATCATCCGTCAAAGTAGAAAAAGTTAGCGGAGAAAGTTGGAGTTAAATTCCGTGTGTGTGTGTGAGCGCTGAGTGTTTTTGTTTAGAACATGGAGAGGAGAGGATTGCGAAATCTCTTTTACCATGTACGGCAATTTCAAGGGTCGGCCAATCAGAAGAGAGTAGGAGGGAGCTGAGCGAGCGCTTGACCAATCACAGAGGAGAGTGCGGTAGAGTGATGCAATGCCTCTATGACTGACATCTGATTGAACCAATAGGAGGGGTCTGTTTTCTGTTAGTTTTGTTTATGTAATGTGAGGCTGGTCAGATGAGTTCAGACACGCATGACTTCATCTGTGAATGACGACATTTCTCTCACTGAAACTACTAATTACACCAGTTAGTTTTATCTGCATGATATAAATAACTCAGCTCTTTATTCAAAGATCTACCTCAGAGTCTGTTAAAGACAAACAGCTCGTCAACAGATGAAATGTTGCATCAGAATCACAGAGAACCGAGCACTTACAGGCTGGTTATAAAACACATACAGGAGTGTGAACAATGTAACTGACATCATATTAATATATTAGAAATATTATAAACATAAATAATATTATCATAAAGTTACTAAATCACGATTGTTTAAATGTAATAACTGTTTTAATGCGCTCACTCTTCCATTAAAAATATTACAACACATAATTACTTTATAAATTCTGAGTTAGTTTCTGTTTGCTTTCAACCTGATGTTAACAGAGATAAACTGCAGCATATCTTCTGGAGAGACACTCAAAGGTTGAACCACATTCAACTCTCTGAAACGCAGCGTGACATCACCCAGCAGCACTCCGCGTTGACCAATCACAGACGTGACGCTCCTGGAGGGTGACTGACACAAACACTGTGTTTCTGCTCTTCATGAACAAAGATGAAATAGTTGAAGCCGTTCTATGTCCGGAGCATGAAGTCTCCCGGTGAGTCCCACAGACCTGAGAGCAGTGATCAGTGTCTGAACATGCAGACTCATGAATCTGTTCCTCAGTCTGGACGTCCTGGATCAGGTTTCATGTGTCACTGATCCCTCTGACAACACACCTCCACCAGCAGACTGTTGCTTCTCCTTTAGTCTCTATGAGTAAAACTCCAACAACATCTGGATCCTACATTACCCACAGTGCACCTGAACAGAGCGTCTGTCATCAGAGCCTCTGCCTGTTTCACGTCTTTCAAACTCAACACGTCCAGTTTGCTGGACGTTTGTCTCTCAGCTGAGACAACCCTGATGACATCACTATGACATCATCAGGGGTATCTTTGCTCCAGAGACACAGAGCACATTGAACAACTGTTTACACTGAAGAGGGTCAAACCTGACGAGTGAACTCACTCAGCTGTGTTTATTCTGTAAGTCCACCTGTACCTGTGCTGCTGTCAGCTTGTCAGGTGAAGTCCCGCCCCCTTCAGCCACCTGGACCTTATTTCAGAAGCAAGTGTACGAGTGTCAGCGGTGAGAGATGAATGATTTTTGAATCCTGTTTGAACTGTGCCATCAGTCACAGATATGATGTTTGTCACTTTCAAAGATAATGTTAAGTTTGTTTGTAAAACCTCATGTAGTTTTGTGTTAAAGCTCAATGAACTACATCGTCACCAGAACCATCATGGAGCCAACTGGGTCAGAAAGACGATTAAAAAGGTAAAAATCACAATAAATCTTATTGATAACTACAGTTTCAGAGCGAGTTAATGAGACACTGTCTTTTTCAAAGTATTTGTTTGGCCTTTTCTGGCTTTATTGACAGTTCAGCTGAAGATAGTGACAGGAAACAGGGTGAGAGAGGGAGTGACATGCAGCAAAGGGACCACAGCCGGGAGTCCAACCCGGGTTCGCTGCAGAGTCTCGGCACACGGGACGCCTGCTGTACCAGCTGCGCTAAACAGCTTCCTGACACCGTCTTTATAATGACGTATAACACAGTCTGAGACACACTGTGATGTACAAACAATTCAAATGAGATAAACAATCACTTGTGTCTCACTTTCACCACCTCACAGATTGTCTGTGTGAATCCCTGTTCTGTTCTTTGCATTTCTAACATTGTACGTTAATATATGATCCATTTGATTGGCCAAGAATTTGAATACATATAATACAAATAATTATATTATGGCACCTCCTTAGCTATCACGCTAATGTTGCTAACAGTAGCTTGCTACAGTTCCCTCCTCCCGTCTCCTTCTGATCCGTCGGGTCTGTTTGTTACTGAGCAGCTCTGCCAGTTCAGAAACAGTTGTTGGTTTCTCGTCTGTCTTTGAGCTCAGCAGTGACCAGAACAAAGTTCAGCACACTCAGAAGTTCTATTCATGCCTGACAAATGTTTCACCACTGCAGCACCAGCTCTGTCCCATGTATAAGTCCTGCTGCCATACATACAGGGTCGAAGTTCTGTTGCTGTACATACAGGGTCGAGGTTCTTCAGAAGTTTCTTCAGACTTCAAACAACTGACAAGACGGCCGTGAACATTTCTTCCATTAAAAACAGGATAAAGTAATAAAGTAGACCTGGAGTCAGTACATGGACCTCAGGACTATCAGTGAGAGGTCAAAAGTCAGTCACCTGAGCCGGGTCGGACCGCCTCTGTACTGACACTGTGGAGTTCAGGACAGACTGACAGAGTTCCTGCTCCTTTTTTATTGGGACGTCAGGAAGCTCAGTGGTGTCAGGTCTGTAGAACCTCCTTGAACATACCTTGAACTGACTTACTGATAGGGTCAAGGGTCCTTGATTTCAGACGAATGAATGAATTTCTGCAATGATCCTTAGAACCTCCTTAGAACATCATCATGAATCTTCACACCGAAACTTCCCAGGAGAGGTGTTTTTTATACTATAGTTCACAGGTGTATAAACGGTGTTCTCAGAACCACATATTCATGACTGAGGCACCTGAACTTCCTAACAAAACCTTAAAGGGTAATTCCACCAGTTTTCACATTACAGTGTGTTTACAGCATGTGGATAAAGTAGTAAAACACCTCTTGTGTCTCCAGAGGAACCTGCATGTAATCTCATAAACTGCTTCCAGTGATGTCACTCTCTCACTGAGTTGCATTGTGGGTAAGTGTTAGAGAGTGTCATTTTGGACCAGTGGACTGCTTTTCAAACATGGAGCATATGTTACCCACAATGCAACTGAGTTACATACAGTTGTGCTCACCAAGACCAGTAAACACACTTTAATGTGGGAAAACAGGTGAACTGTCCTCAAACTGGATTTTGACAATCATGCTGAGGTAATAAGACATGTTCCAGGATCCAGATCACCTGGAGGACTCCAAGGACTCCTGCAAACAAGCAAGCAAGCAAGCAAACAAACAAACAAACAAACAAACAAACAAGCAAACTTCTTGTCCTGAGAACCTCTCCAACTTCAGAGGTCCGTCATGTCCTCACTGAACCTCATTAAAAAGTCTACAGATTTTAGTCTGTTGCATATAAATATACTTTTCTTTGAATAGATCGTTTTCAAACTTACAGGAACAAATTGTTGACAGAACACTCAGAAACACAACAGAGGAAACACACTTTCTGCAGCAGACTGAAGGAGCCTCAGCAGAGAGCAGCTGCTAACTGTCCTGCAGACCAGACGAACAGAGTCAATGTCAAATCTAACTAACTAACTAACTAACTAACTAACTAACTCTGATGTTCCGTCTCTCCAGATGTGTCCAGCCGACAGAGGGCGCTCCAGTCCGCTGGTTCAGCCTCACAGCCCTGACATGAACCGTCTTACCCCGCTCACCCCTGCAGGGAGCCCCGCTCCGGGTCTGCCTCGCCGGCCGAGCTGCTCTCAGGGAGGATCGCTCAGTTTCCATCAGCCAGCAGCGAGTTCACATGAGAGCAGGAGCTGCAGGAGGCGGAGGAGGCGGAGGAGGTGGAGGAGTGACGGGGACACCAGCTCTGTTCATGTCCTCTGTTACACACTGACATCTGATGCAACAGCTTTATTATTTCATTCATCGACAGTATGTTAATTTCACACATTCAGTGCTTGATGAAACTGATCAGTCGGTGTTTCTGTGAGTGGTTCTGTTTTCAGAAAGTGTTCCTGCAGGTGTGTTTGGAATCACGATGACGAGGCTGAGATTTAAAACCCAGATGCTAGAAACACATTTGCTTCAGAACCTCAGGATCACTTTCCGAGCGGATCTCTGCAGGCTGTGTGCTGCTGTGGCTCGGTACCACCGCACAGTGAGGAGAGCTGAGCAGAACCCGCAGCCTCATGGTTAGAACCCAGAGTTAAACGAGAATAAAAAGCGTTTTGTGCGTGAGCTTGTAGCCGGATCGTAGACAGACGGTGTCTCCACCAGAACCTCAGAATCATTTCTGTGCATCTGGTCCAGAAAGATAAAAGTTCTTGAATCAGTTCGTTTAAATGTTTTTTTTAAAGGGAGTTCTCAGCGAGGCTCTGAACTCATTTGCATGTAACTTCAGTTTGTCTCTGATAATGTTTCAGTGACAGCTGTGTGTGTGTGTGTGTGTGTGTGTGTGTGTGTGTGTGTGTGTGTGTGTGTGTGTGTGCCCGCCCACTCCCTCCTGCTATATAACCGCACTTTGACAGCTCCCAGTTTACTGAGCAGGAGGAATCAGACCGGCAGCTTCACTCCGCTCCTCTGTTATCCGGATCACACTCAGACCAGGTCCCGTCTCAGAGAGCTTCAGGTCTTGGTGCATGTGTGCAGCTGTCCGCCCCCTCTCACCCGAGGACCCGACTCTATTTGACTTTCTGCAAACTGGATTCCCGGAGCTCGTCGCCATGCCTGCCCGGGTTTAGATTCTCCATGGAGCTCTCTAACCTGTACGAGGTCGCGCCCCGGCCCCTGATGAGCACCCTCACCCACGGCCAGCAGCCCTCCTCCGGCTACAGAGACCCTGCAGACCTCGGCGGTGAGATCGGAGACAACGAGACCTCCATCGACCTGAGCGCCTACATCGACCCGTCGGCGTTCAACGACGACTTCCTGGCCGACCTGTTCCACCACAGCTCGCGACAGGACAAGTTGAAAATGATGACCGGGGAGTACGACTCGGTTCCGTGCGGCCCGGGACCCCAGCAGCTCTACATGTCCAACTACATGGAGTCCAAGCTGGAGCCGCTCTACGAGCACAACCCGCCGCGCCTCCGGCCGGTGGCCATCAAGCAGGAGCCGCGGGACGACGAGGACATGAACCCGGGCATGCCCCCCACCTACCACCACCCGCACCCGCACCCGCAGCAGTACTCCCAGCATGCCCCGCAGCAGCAGCAGCAGCAGCAGCAGCCGCACCTCCAGTACCAGATCGCGCACTGCGCGCAGACCACCATGCACCTCCAGCCGGGTCACCCGACCCCTCCGCCGACCCCGGTGCCCAGCCCGCACCAGCACCAGCACCACCACCAGCACCACCCGCACCAGCACGCGCAGCAGGGCGGCCTGAAGCTGCTGGAGCAGCGGGGAGGCGGGAAACACAAGAAACACGTCGACAAGAGCAGCCCGGAGTACCGGCTGAGGCGCGAGCGCAACAACGTGGCCGTGCGCAAGAGCCGGGACAAGGCCAAGATGCGCAACATGGAGACGCAGCAGAAGGTGGTGGAGCTGACGACGGACAACGAGAGACTGAGGCGGAGGGTGGAGCACCTGACCCGAGAGCTGGACACGTTACGGGGCATCTTCAGACAGCTGCCCGACGGATCCTTCAAACCCCTGGGCAGCTGAGAGACTACTGAGCCGGGCCGAGCCCGACCGAACCGGACTGGTACACTGCTGGATTTTTATATATATAAATACACACACACACACACACACACACACACACACACACACACACACACACACACACACACGGCCCGACACGTCCTCGTGTGCCCGGACGGACTGAGAGCTGTGAGGAGACCGAGACAGCTGAGTGTCTGACTTCACCCGGTCCAAACTCCCATGAACTGTGTCAGCGTGAGAACAATCATCAGAATCCATCCGAACCAACAGGCTGGAGGGGGCCGTGAAGCCGGGCTGGGAGACGGCTGGACTCATCTGAAGACACGTTTTAACTGGAAACAGGTGACTCTCTCTCCTCTCCCCTCCTCTCATTGGCTGAGCGCCTCCACCTGTCCTGACAGAATGAGACTGATAAAGACTGAACGTATTCCTGTGCCTTCATTAACTTCGGTGTATAAGCTGGTCGGTGCCGACGCGACGCAGGACTGGTTGTTGCTTTGTGCCTTATGTCCGTACAGACTGTGTTCACACACTCAACTCATATCAGAGCAGCTAAGGTAGGGCACGAGGGACAATCAGCCTGCTGTGCATGTTTTCATTAATTATTATTTTGTTTTATAAAGTTACATGTTCATATCTTCTCTGGTCCTGCTGGGCCTGCAGAGGCTGCAGCAGCTGGTCTCAGCTCAGTGTGTCCACAGAGCGGAGCAGCCTCCACCTGAGTGTACCTGTGTGTACCTGAGTGTACCTGTGTGTACCTGTGTGTACCTGTGTGTACCTGAGTGTACCTGAGTGTACCTGTGTGTACCTGAGTGTACCTGTGTGTACCTGTGTGTACCTGAGTGTACCTGTGTTGACAGGTCCAAGCTGTGTGACCACTGCAGTGTGTTTGATCCTCTCGTTTTCAGCTCCGTAGGGTTCTGATTGGCTGAGACGTGACGACTGTGACCCACCATCACATCTGCACACTGCTCCTGTCAGCTGAGCAGCTTGTATCTCCACCTTCAGGGGATTCTGTCCACGTTTCAGTGTAAAGAGTCACATCTGCAGAGCTTTCTTAGTGGACTTTACAGAACACATCTCAGACGTGCGATTCTGGACCGGTCCTGCTCGGAGCGAGGCCTCGTTCCTCTCTTGGTTCTGTAAAAGTTGATATTGTGGAGATACAAGTTTTCTTTGTGTGAGAGTGGAGGCAGCGCTGCGTCGCTCATTCAAAACCAAAGTGACAAAAATACAAACGCAGTAAAACTGGAACTGAACCTGGGTCACGGTCCTGTGGACACCACAACTCTCCAGACCTGCTGAGCTCCTGTTGATGGTGCTGTAGAACCCGAGTGAAACAGGTCAGAACTTTACTCTGCACGGAGCTTCAGACACGTCACAGGGAACTCTGCAGGTTTGGAGCTGTGTGGCAGTAAAGCAGCCTCGTCCTCTGTCGTCTCTCACAGCTGGTTCTGATCCGAAACTGAACACGTACGTGTATTTATGAGTTTATCTGATTCAGAGAAAAACAAAGAAAAACAAAATGTGAAAAGGGTTTCTATGCAACACGTCTCTTCCTCCTTTCCACTGTTGAGTCATCACACACACACACACAGGCACACACATGCACACACACACATGCACACACACACTCACACACACACACACACACACACATGCACACCGTGCCTTCTGATCCTGTGAGATGACCTTTGACCTCTTGTCAGCAGGAAAGAGGAAGCACTTTTCTTTTTTCTTGTTTTTTTTTTTTACAAACTGATGTTAAACCAACGTTTGTTTCAAAGTTAACGTCTGAATTGTAAAATAAGCCTATATATATAAATATATATATATAAATGAATATATATATGAAATACCAAAAAATCTGAATTATTGTAATAAAAGAGCTTGTTTTATCAGAGTGTGTGGTGGGTTTGGTGTCTTTATTGGGTTTGTGTCTGTTGTTTGCACATCACGTGTATTTGTTCATGTTCACTGATGACATCAGAGTCATATTTGACTCCAAACATCTGTCAGTTAAAACAAATAACTGTTGGTATTAAATCCTTCAGACAGACACACCTCCACCGTCACAGACCAGGCAGACATACAGATCAGTGTCAGCGTGTGGCTCTGGAGTCCAGCAGAGCAACATGTGGGCCGCTGGTTCTGTGGATCAACCTGAAACTTAATGAAACAGCAGTTGGATGTGAAATTGTTGTTGTGCTCATGTTCATCTGATAGTATTAAATTATTCAGCGTCTTCAGTATTAAAAAATCACTTTTACTTTGCAAAGACAGAAATCAGCATAAACATCTGCTTTTATCTGATATTAGAGTGTCATGAATATGTTTCTATATGTTTCTATATGTAAATATCTGTTTATATATGTGTATATGTGTGTATATATGAATATGTGTGTATGTATATATTTATATATCATCTGATATGGAGGAGAACATGAAGAGCTCAGCGTCAGGCGCTGATCCAAAATGTGTTGTTATATTTTGTGTGTTTGAATGCAGCTGCACAGTGAGACTACACCAGAACCAGAGGAGCCAGTCAGAACCAGAGGAGTCAGTCAGAACCAGAGGAGTCAGTCAGAACCAGAGGAGTCAGTCAGAACCAGAGGAGCCAGTCAGAACCAGAGGAGTCAGTCAGAACCAGAGGAGCCAGTCAGAACCAGAGGAGCCAGTCAGAACCAGAGGAGTCAGTCAGAACCAAAGGGTCGTCAGAACCAGAGGAGTCAGTCAGAACCAGAGGAGTCAGTCAGAACCAGAGGAGTCAGTCAGAACCAAAGGGTCGTCAGAACCAGAGGAGTCAGTCAGAACCAGAGGAGTCAGTCAGAACCAGAGGAGTCAGTCAGAACCAGAGGAGTCAGTCAGAACCAGAGGAGTCACCGCTTCATCCACCTGCAGATGTTCGTGTGCAGCTGGACGAGTTAACACTGTCAGTGATGGAGAGGATCAATAGATCTCAGATCAACAGATTGATCTGTCACAGATCAAACTATTGATCTTTGAGTCCAAACTGCAAATTTCCCTCAAATTACAACGTGATTGTTTGAGAATAAAAATACAGAAATCGAGATTACCTCGACGTGTCTGAGAGAAGATCTGCTGTCAGGGCAGTGAAACGATGTCTCGATCCAGATGTTCAGATTTAAAGATATCTTCTAGTAAACCTGTTTCTTGGTTGTGTTTGAGGACGTAAATCTGATCTGAGTACAGTCTTCTTCTGGTCTAGTTAGTGTGATGACTTGGTCACGATTCTGAACTAATGGTTCAGAAAGTTTCAGGTTCGGGTGTCCAGAAAGTCGAGCTGATTGATTAATGGACTAGCTGTGAACATCCGTTGTTCTCTGACAGCTGAGCCTCAACATGGACGCCGACTCACAGCTGTTGAGAATCTTCCTCCAGTTTGGACTCTCCAGCTCCAAGTCCGGTCCAATCATTTTATTCAGATGTATATGGATAAAATGTAATCTGACATATTGTAATAACAGCTGTCATCTGACACACGTGATGTTTTATCAGACACTTGATCATTAAGGTTCTGATCCACAACAATAATGACTGAACTGATTGATCCGGTGTGAGTGAGAGATGGAGATCCGTCCGGGTGATGTCATCATGGAGGGCTGAAGCCGAGGACGACGGAGCGACTGAAGAGACGAGACGGAGAATCTCTGGCTGCGTTTTGATTCAGAAAACAAATGAGAAATTGTCAGCAGGAGAATCAGACCGAGCCGGGCTGACCGAGCCGGACCGTCACCTCCACACGGTTCTGACACTGAGATATGAAGTTCTGGTCATGCAGTGTCCACGTCTGAACCCGTCCTGTGAACCAGATCCTACAATATACTGGCACGTTGGTGCGCAGGCTGACAAGCCAGTGACCACAGTTCAACACTGTGTTTCAACCCTTGTCAGAGTGACTTCAGATGTCTGAACCTGAACCAGAACATCCACGCAGTGATGTCACAGCCTGACACACTTCACTGTGTCTGTGGTTTGCAGAACACTCGTTGTGTGTCGGGTCGGGTTTAAAATGACAGCCTTTATTCTAACAAACAGTTTCAACACGAGATGTTCGGCAGAGTCTCTGGGTCGGGTCAGTTAATACGTTAAAATACATCACAGTGTTACATGAGCTCTACAGGTGAGACGGCGCCGCGGTACTGAAGGCTCGTCTACCTCCTCATGCAGCCGGATTCATCTGCAGCGGAACAGATGAGTCAGAATCCAACTATAATAAAGACAAAAAGCCCAGATCACAACCGGCCTCCAACATCTTTAACTGGTCCGACAGCTGAAGCAGAATCACTGTTGGTGCAGCTCACGTGAGACAGAGTCCGGATGAAGTTACTCTGAACAGAATCAATACAGAACCATGAAAAATGTAAATAACAGCGCATAATAGTTGATATGTCATGTTTCTAAAGGTTGCAGGAGCGGGTCAGGATCACAGTTTTGGACCGCGGCTGCAGCAGAACATGAGGTTATTTTCAGACTGTGTGTGTTTGCAGTGTCAAAGTGCTCCGTGCCATCGACGGCTGTGTGGAGAGTGTGTCAGCGCCTCCATCTATCTGCTCTGTTTGGATACCCACTTGTTCTATTTGGCCTGAGTTTAAAGATTAACCGGCTCTTTTCATTGACTCGGAGCAGACAGAGTTGACTGAGCAGCACTTTACTGTGACGGCAGGTTGTGCTCGGACTGTTTGTTCTGATAGAGGGCTCAGCTGCCGCGGTCACATGGACTCCACGCGGCTCGGAACACTTTCACTCCGTCTGCAGACCCGAGCTCACACGGTCACCACGGACGGCTCGGTGCGGGCCTCGTGCTGGACCTCCGTCACACTGAGGCCGCTTACTGATCCGGGCGCTTCAACAGAACTCGCCGCTGACGTCATCTAAAGGAAATACGACAACGTGACACTTCACACAGACACACAAACAATTCAGGTTCATACATAACATGAACTTATAAGAAAGATGACATCATCCAAAAATCACACAACACAACTTCTTTTTTTTAAGGTATATTTTTTAGCGTTTACATGACAGGAAACAGGATGAGAGGGAGAGAGGGCCCCAGGGTGGACTGGAACCCAGGGCCAGGACTGGAACCCGAGGCCAGGACTGGAACCCGAGGCCAGGACTGGAACCCGAGGCCAGGACTGGAACCCAGGGCCAGGACTGGAACCCGGAGCCAGGACTGGAACCCAGGGCCAGGACTGGAACCCAGGGCCAGGACTGGAACCCGGAGCCAGGACTGGAACCCGAGGCCAGGACTGGAACCCGAGGCCAGGACTGGAACCCGAGGCCAGGACTGGAACCCAGGGCCAGGACTGGAACCCGGAGCCAGGACTGGAACCCAGGGCCAGGACTGGAACCCGGAGCCAGGACTGGAACCCAGGGCCAGGACTGGAACCCAGGGCCAGGACTGGAACCCGGAGCCAGGACTGGAACCCAGGGCCAGGACTGGAACCCGGAGCCAGGACTGGAACCCAGGGCCAGGACTGGAACCCGAGGCCAGGACTGGAACCCGGGGCCAGGACTGGAACCCGAGGCCAGGACTGGAACCCGAGGCCAGGACTGGAACCCGAGGCCAGGACTGGAACCCGTGCCGCTGCAGCGAGGACACAGCCTCTGTTCGTGGTCGCTGCTCTACCAACTGAGCTAACAGCACCCCACAACTTACATCTTTAAACCTCCTCTCACAAGGAGCTTCTCCAGAAACCCGAGCTGGAGGTTAGAACAACAGGAAGTGACCGGGTCTCTCAGATCAGACCCGGTTGTTTTCTCTGTGTCGGCGAGCAGAACTGGATCCTCTGGTACCACAGAGGCCTGCTGCAGCCTCCACAGAGGGACGAAGAGAGGAGTGGCAGCAGAATGTGTCTCCCTCTGTGACTCGGCTGGCAGGAGAGAGCAGCTCGGAGGGGAGCGATCTGTCTGTGTGCTTTGGAGGCTGGTTCTGCTGCGACTGTTTTATGAGCAGTCAGCAGGAGATTGATGGTGAAGCGCCGTCAGCTACGGTCCGCGCTGCGTTTATCTCGGTGCCAGAGACGTGTTGTTCTGCGTCGCTGCGGCCGCCTCGACATGTTTGTGCCTCGTTTGGAGACTCAGCAGATTTCTGTTCGTGTTGCGTCTCATCGCTGCGTCGTCACACCTCCTCTGCTCCGACAGCTCAGACCTGAGGACGAGTGAGAAAGCTGTTTGTTTTCTCTCCACCTCGCCGACATGATTTATGAAGCTAATTACAGACAGCTGTGATTTCTTGAGAGATAGTTGGAGGTGAAGCTCTGACAGTCTGAACATTTGTGTTGTTTCCTTCATCTGCTCTCTGCCAGCCGCTGGTAATTAATACAAAGCTCTGTGTGATGCTCACGAGTCCAGAACAAGAACAGCATTGTTAGCGAGCGCTGATTGTTATGAGCGATGACAGTAACGAGGCTCAGATCAGGACTGTGTGACTGCAGCGCTCATAAATCACAAAGTTCTCACTTATGTTAGTATTTATTAAATCAGGACTGATGAAGCTAAACAAACGTCTCCGTTAGTGACGACCTCTGACTCTGTTTGGACCTGACATCACTCAGGGATGTGATGTCACTTCCTGCTCCAGGTTTCTACCCAAGGACAGAGAGAAGTTCATGTAGAACATTTGCTGAATTAACAAGAAGGTCCAAATGATGCAGAATGAGTCAGAGACAGAGTTTCACAGAGTTTATAAAGTGTCTCCAACTCAACAACTCACTAAACTGACACATTTGTTAAGGGAGTCTGGTGCTGCTGTGTTACCGGTTCAAACTAATTTGCTGCTCTCATTGGCAGGTGAAGAGGCAGCATCTGCAGCTCTGTCCAATCACGAGCTATATGCTCTGTAAACAGGAAGTCTGTGTTGGGTCACTTGCAGAGCTTCTAACGTGACCGTTTGTCAGAAGATCACTTTCTTTGTGTTCAGGGACACTTTGATAAAACCTCAACTGTCTCTGAAGAATAGAACTCAGCTGGTGGCCTCAGCGTGTTGATATCAACATGTTCTTCCTGTTTAGCTCGCTGAGCGTCTGTCCTGAGCGCTGCAGCCTGCAGACAGACGGAGGATTGATATGAAAATGTCACACTGTTGCATGTAAACATCATAGCTCAACATCTGCAGCTCCTCCAATAAAACCACATTCCTCCTTTATGGCAGAACCAAGACAAACACAGGCATGTACAGAGGAGGACGCGTCCGGCAGCAGAGACAGGAAGTCATCGTATCTCATGAAGAAGACAGTGATGATGTCACAGCGACTCCTGCTCCATCTTCCTACAATCAAACCAGGAAACATGAACATGGACTCACATTGTTTGTCAGGACAAAAGTGTAACAACCTTTTTAAGTTCTTCATTTTTTCATTCTTATATCCTCTTCACAGCCTCGTGGCAGCCGGACTAAATAAAGGACCTAGTCTTTGTGCTCTGGACGTGTTTGGTGGTTTTCCAGAACAAACTGAGCTGTGCGGGTGAACAAATGTTGAGTATTTGAGTGAATCTGATAACTGAGCTGCTGCGCTGAGTGTTTCTGCAGCCTGATATTCAGCGTTAATAATTCACAGCATTATGACCAGCGCCTGGCTCTCATTCTGCTCGCTACACGCCTCATTTCTGCTCCTGCGAGGCCTCTGGCAGCCGCCGCAGAACCAAAACATCCAGAGTGCTTCAGCTCTGACGGAGAGAAAGAAAGAGAAGAAGAAAGTGTGGGAAGAACAGCCGGAGCCTCTGATCCACCAGAGACTGCTGAGGAGGCCGATACCATCTCTGTGTGACTGTGAACACCTCGTGATGCCTTCAGGGTCCGGCTGCCAGGTTTCCACTCTCGTTCACTGACTCTCTGGTTCCCCTTGAAATAAAAACTGTTTATTTCTGCCTCTCTGATGGATCCTGATAGTCTGAGAGACTCTGGCTGACGCCGTGTCAGAGGAGGTACGATGTCGGACATAAAGATGGAGGGAGCGCCGCCAGCGTCCTCACGGTGTCTCTCCACTGTCAGGATGAAGTGTCTCACTGTAAGAAGAAGACAAGACAAAAGACAAACGTTTGGTTCTGATCAGAAAAAGAACCAACTATAAAACCAGTCAGAGGATTCAGAAGAGCTTTGCAAATGTCTCCTGTTGTTGACGAATCAAACTGACGACATCTTCGTCCATCTCTCAGGACTGTCTCACTTCCTGTCTCACTTCCTGTTTGACCTTCTGTCTGCGGCTCATTGGTTCCTGCTGAAGACATAAATACATATAACATAAAGCCTGATGTCCTCGAACTGCTGCACACTGTCGTCTTTATCAAACAGGATCTATTTTCAGCAGCGGATGAATCCACCTTTGATGATTTGAGTGTTCTATACTTCCACTCTGCTTCATTTCCTGTATCACTATGACTCTTTTAACTCGTGTCTGTTTATTTATTGATGATTACAGTTGATACAGAACTGTTCTGGTTGTGGCTGCAAGAAGAAGCCCAACGAAACCAAACCACGTAAAAAGTGACAATATTTACTGAGTCCCAGATTAACATGTCTCTTCAGTTACCAAGAGACTGAAAGATGTCTTCTCTTTACCTCCCTCTAAAGCAGAGTGTCCAAAAGGGTCCTGAGCCAGAACAAAGCTAGAACGGAGCCAGAAGGTAGACAGAGGTCACAGCGGTGCCAGTCACCAACAGGACCAGTGTTTTGGTGCTGGTCTGGGCTGGTTTTTCCAGCAGGGTGGGTAATGAACAGAGACCACAGTGTCTCATATTAACTTCTGACAGGATGAAACATGGAGGCGACGCTTCAGTAAACTTCTGCACACAAAGACTTTAAGATGGTGCAGCGACCTGGTCCTCATTTAGTCAGTAGTACTGTGTGTGTGTGTGTGTGTGTGTGTGTGTGTGTGTGTGTGAGGGACAGCTGACCTGAATGTACTGCAGTCAGTCCACAGAGACTCTGACGGTCCAGATCAGAACAGAGACTTTAATCTCTTAATTATTCTGCAGAGTATCTAACATCACCACATGAACAAACTTCAAGTCATTCATGATAAAACCAGAAGAATATCATGTTTCATAAAGGAAGTCTTCATCAGGACTTTTTACTTTTGGTACTTCAGAACATTTTGCGGATGGTTCTTCTGAACTTTAACACTTGTCAGGACTTTCACTTGTCATGGAGTGAAAATTCTTTTATGTAAGTTCAGAGAAGAACTGAGCAGAACCAGCAAACTGAACCTCAGCTGTTGTCTGAAGAAAACAGTTTGAAGTGAAAGTACAAGTGCAGCAGGACGTCAGACGTCAGCAGGTCGTCGTGTTCGTCTCCTCTCAGACGTCACGCACAGCTACGAGCTCGTTAACCTCTTCGGTTCTGACCCAAACCCTCTGTGCTGCTCAGCAGGAGGTTTCATGGGCCAACACATCTGCACCCAAATGAGGAAGCTGACTTTGACTTTATCAGCCGGCAGCGCTGCGTCTTGAAGGTATCCCAGCATGCAGCGTGGCTGACAGGTCACTGCGGTAGATCGGTCATGAGTAAGCAGTTCGTCAGTAAAACCAAACTCTGAGTTCTCACGAAGAGACGGAGGAGGAAAAGTCTTTAGTTTGGTTTGAGGGAAGTGTCACTCTCTCTTTCTGCCAGAGACGACGCCTCACTCTCTTTTCTTCTGCTGCTCTTTGTGTTCTGACTTTGTGTGACGACCCGGAGCAGAGAGCTCGCCTCTGATTCTGGACAGTTCTCTTCTTCTTCTTCTTCTTCTTCTTCTTCTTCTTCTTCTTCTTCTTCTTCTTCCTCTCCTTCTTCTTCTTCTCCTCCTCAGGGCTCACAAGAGGACGAGCTGAATATCTACACTGAAATAGAAATTATTTTGAAAAAGGCGAGGAGGAAAATGTTTTGACAAAGAGCAGAAATGTTTGAGATGGTCTTAACAAATATTCAATTTAATCACTTGTTACTAATAAACTTCCATATTTCAAAGAGATTCTGCTGAAACAGGAAGTTGGGCGGTGTGACGTCTTGAGTTGTGACATAGTTTAAATGTTTGAATGATGTAAGTGAACATCAGCTGAACATTTGCAGAATAATTCAGAGACAGAGTTTATTAAGTGTCTTCTGACAACAACTCACTAAACTGGGACTTTAGGAAGGGAGTCTGGTTCTGTTGGTACCGGATCAAACTGACGTGTGTTCACAAACAGCTGCTGACTGACAGGACAGATCACGGAGAGGATCAGGTCGGGTTGGACCGGGTCCTCCTGTCGGACGGAGCTGAGGTGCTGGAGCTCCATGTGTGTTTGATTTGTGGATGTGTTGGGCCCAGAGGTGAAATATTGATATTATATATTAATATTATGTGGCTGCAGCGCCGAGTGTTTCTGCTGGTTCAGGTTCACGGTCTGATCAGAGCCGCTCGGTCGTGAGGTTCAGAGACTTGGCAGCCGGACTGGGCCTCCTGCCGCGGATCCTGAGGTCTGATGAGCAGAAGAAACCCTGCAGCTGCTCGTCAGCACCACGGCACTGCGACGCGTCATGTGACCGCAGCAGGAAACATTCTCCTGTTCAGCATCAACAACAAATCCCAGGGTGCATTTCACCCACGAACAGCCAATCACAGAGCTTCATATTCTGAACCTGGTCCAGCGATCAGCAGTTTAATCAGTTCTGATCCGATCTGGAATGTAATCAGTAACCATGACGACAGATTTTGTTCCTAATGGCAACAGCAGAGCAGTGTATTTGCTGAGGCTCATGGGTAGTGTAGTGTGGTGGGCTGATGGCGGCGGCGGTCGTGTCAGAGGCCGTCACACATAATGACACATAACGAAGAGGAAAACCACGTAACGGAGCTCCTGTTTGTCTTCTGTCAAACTCCACCACACTCAACAGGAAACATGAACAATCTGTGCCCGACAGAATGTACTTAGTTACTTTCAGTCACAGTGAAATGCATCTTGGGAGACGTAGTTTCTCTCCCTCAGTATTTTGACTTTCTATTTTATATTGAATCATTAATTGTTGTTCTGATGATCAGCAGTCTCACATCTGCGCTCTAAAGACGAGATGTGTTCAGATGTTTCAGGATGCAGATTCTATTTGATTTTTGCTGAGAATCCGAGTGTTTCTGCTCTCACTGGACTGCAGCGAGCTGCTTCTCTGTCTGCTGGTCGACAGGAGGAGGAGTCGTCTGGTTCTGGCTCCCTGATAAGGAGCTGTGGGAGGCTGCAGGAGGAGGAGGAGGAGGAAGAGGAGGAGGAGGAGAGTCGGCTCCACCACCTCCACCTCCTCAGGCTGACTCAGCGGATCTGCCCCGGTACCTGGTCTGTGTTTGGTCCGGAGCAGGAGGAGGACTGGAGGTCAGAGGTTCAGTGCAGCAAATACTCAGTGATCAATAATGAGTTTATATCAGTAACGAGTCTGACAACAAAGCTGGATTAATATGATTTCTGCAGTTCATCCGTCTTTGTTGTCAGTTTGGAATCAAAACCTTGAAGCTGTGCGACGTGCTGCAGCTCTCAGTCCTGCTGGATGTGTAGTGTGAGCGGCAGGAGACGGAGGAAGGATTCGTGCAGCCCACTTTGTGAAACTCTTGGCACTTATCAAACCTCTGAGTGAACGGTGGTTAACCCCAAAACAAGCCTGGACATTTAGACATTGTGGAAATGAGTTTTTCTCCAGCAGTCTGTCTGACTGGGTCGTATTTTTATGTTATTGTGTTGCTTCTGTTTTCTACTGACTGTAATAGCAGCAGACACAGAAATAACCACAGCGGCTGGAAGAGCAGTTGGAGTATCTGGAGAAGAGTCAGCAGCAGATGTGGAGTCAGCAGCAGATGTGGAGTCAGCAGCAGATCTGGAGTCAGCAGCAGATGTGGAGTCAGCAGCAGATCTGGAGTCAGCAGCAGATCTGGAGTCAGCAGCAGATCTGGAGTCAGCAGCAGATGTGGAGTCAGCAGCAGATCTGGAGTCAGCAGCAGATGTGGAGTCAGCAGCAGATCTGGAGTCAGCAGCAGATCTGGAGTCAGCAGCAGATCTGTGAGCAACATGAGCTACAACAGAGTCTGCAGGTGGTCGAGTCACACGGCTGTAACAGGATCAGATCTGTCTTTAGAGGATCGTGAAGAAACATTTAAAAACCCTGACAGATGTTTGCTGATGAACTTTTGAAGTGTGGTCGTCCACAGAACAGTTCTGGAGCGTCACAGTAAAGCAGCGTTCTGCTGAACACCTGAAGCAGCTGGACTTTATCTGCAGCAGCCTCCATCCAAACAGCAGCGTGGAGCCAGTCAGAACCGGTTCCATCAGCGCCGACGGGAGATGACAACTGGATTTCGCAGTTTGTGTGAACTGTTACTTGTTGACAAAACCACTGAACCCAGTTCTAAATGCTTCTGCTGGTGAACAGAAGCTTTTGAAACGTTTCCAGTGTGTGTGAGTGAACATCAGGCCGCCTGAAGCTGACGACATCATCGTACTGTGTGTGTGAACACCTGCAGGACTCACCTGTCTGATACCTGAGCATGGATGAGCATCAGCAGGCAGTCGGCCTACAGCTGATACTTTATTGATACCATATTGATTGATAGTTTCAGTGTTTCAGATGAACCTGCTGCTCCTTCAACATGTTCATCAGCTGCTGTTTGCTCTCATGGAGCAGCAGTGAACTTCACGTGTAACTGATATATAAATAATTTATTTTAGGTCAAGAGTTCCTTTAAGAGACAGAATCCGTCTGTTTGAATCCAGCTGAGGCCAAATGTGAGCGTTGCTTCCCAGATGTGATGTCATGTTCGTATCGTCTCCTCTAACACTCCGTGCCAGTTTGGAAACACGCAGCAGGCTGCTGGCATCCAGCCGGCAGCTCCAGTCAATCTGTTAAAGTCAACAGAGCAAACGAGATGGTGCTTACAGTAAACACTGATAAGATAAACCCCCCGAGGAAAATTCCTCCGTTTCATTTCTGAGGCGTGTTCGGTTCAGAGCAGCACAGATTCACATTCCTCTGCTCCGACACGGACTCCATTAACTCTGTGCTCACAGTCAACATGGCTGCCAGCCGCACTGCGGGGTGACCTCTGACCCCCCAAGAGACCGCGGGTTCGGTCTCTACGTGCATCTGAGTCCACGTTGTCAGGTTCTCTGGACCGGACCGTCCTGTGAGAGGACATCAGTCTGAGTCTGAGTCTGACTGGACGAACGTCATCATTCAGCAGCCGAGCGCCACCATCAGAGCAGCCGGTCCAATCAAAGCTGTGTCAGTGGCTTCTGACGCTGATCGTCACATCCAAACCACGCCCACATCCGACACCAGGTCCTCGGGCTCGGATCCGTCCACACTGTCTGCAGGTCACAGTCCAGTCAGGTCCGAGTCGGCACTCACTGAGCCCGGTCCAAACTGTGAAACACTCTGTGGACCGATGTCAGTCAGTTCTAAGAGGCTGCAGCTGTGAGCCTCCACTGACACCAGAACCGTCAGAACTCAGTGTGTCACAGCCGGTCCTTTAATGTTTACATCTACAGTTTATTAGATGTCGGTAACTTCTTCTTATTTTATGAACTGCAACCTTCTGTAATTTCAGGACCAAAAACACTTTTTTCCTGCGACTCCGTTTATATTCAAAGTCTTCACTTTGTTAGATTTATTCAAAAGGTCCAATTCTGTCAAAGCAGCTGAAAAAAAAAACTCTCAATATTTGGACAAAAGAATAAATAAGATATCAGCCTCAACAGTTCTGGATCAGTACCTTCAGTACAAACACGCGCCATCACTTTTTTCAGATTTTTGAGTGTCGGATCAGGTACTGGTGCTGTGGGACTGCAGGTCGGGTCGGCCGTCAGCATCTGATCTGAGCTGGACCTTTAAACTCTGAATCATTCACATTAAAACCTGAAGCTGCCACAGAACGGGTCAGAACCATCATCTGGACTGAAACAGAACTTTGGGAACAAACTCTCCAGCCTGTTGGTTCTGCTTAGGCTCCACATGCTGTGTGTGTGTGTGTGTGTGTGTGTGTGTGTGTGTGTGTGTGTGTGTGTGCTGTCCAGAGTTCACATGTGGAGTTGACTCAGGGAGGGGGCTCATTAGCCACACACTCCTCCTCCCCCTCTAAGTCAACGGTTAAAGTCCTGAGAGTCGTTCAGCAGAGAACCGTCCTCTCTGTTGACTCAGGGCCGATACCGGGCCAGATAGGGGCCTGGGGGCCCGGGGGGGGGTGGGGGGGGGGGGGGGGGGGGGGTGGGTGGGGGGGGCAGGAGGGCAGAGTCCAGCCGTTCTGACCCGGCGGTCTGGGCGGGGCCAGGATGACCTGCAGGACTCTGTTTGCCAGGTGGATGAAGGCTGTTAGCTGGTTAGCGCTGACTGAGCATTGCTCCACCTGCAGAGCTACACCCAGCCGTCCCTGCCAGAGACGAGGAGGAGGAGGAGGAGGAGGAGGAGGAGGAGGAAAGGTGGAGACACTCCAAATATGAGGAGGATGACGTGACGGATGGAGGTGCAGGTCTCAGATCTGTCGAGTGAACAGAGCTGAGAAGATAAATGTTGATCCAGTTTCTCTCTTTCTGTTGGCACCTGAAAGTTCAGTGAACAGAACAGAACCTGGTCACGTCGGTTCTGTCCAGGCTCTCATATGATATGAAAATATGAAATATGTTGTTTATCATCCCGTCTGCTGATATAATGTTGTCAGCTGATGGCTGGTGTCGGATCAAACTCTTCTTCTCTTGGATTCTCACAGCATGTCACTGCTGCGTCTTGAGTTCTGCAGAACAGTTCAGATCCATTTTTCCTCCTCCGCACATTTTTTTAAGAACTGTTTACACTTCAGTCCAGACGAGGACGCGTTTTTATACACACTTTATTTTCACAGCTCTGTCTCTGTCGTCACCACGACGCCGTTCACCATCAGAAACATTCAACTCACACCGAGACACAAAATCCATTTGTGATCGATCCTCAGAGGAACAACCAGACTCCACAGTCAAAAAGTTCTGATGTTCAGTCCGTCAAGACACAAATGTTTTCATAGTGACAACACACACACACACACACACACACACACACACACACACACACACACACGGCCTCGGGGACACTGAGCTGCTTTAAAACAGTTTTTGGGTGAAATCCAAAGTGGGCCGGTGCTGACATTGTCAGATCTTCACCCAGAGTTCGGACTCACAGGTTCCCTCTGTAATGTTTTCACTCGGTCCCAAACCTCCGGCGCTCATCAGTCCATTAACGCTCGCTGCGTCCTCGTCCGTCCACGTGAAGAGTTAAACTTCATACGTGTGTGTGTGTTTGCGTGTCGGCTGCTCTCGCTGTGATTGATGGCATTGTTTAAAGCCAGGGAGGCTTTGGAAAGCTTTGCTATTGTTTCAGCTCTTGGCAAGAAGGCTTCTTTAGAAAAACAAAAGTGAGGAGGAGGGAGGAGGAGGGAGGAGGAGGGAGGACGGGCGAATAAAAAGAATTAGAAAACAAAACAAGAGTTGTCTTCACACTCATCACACTCGAGTCCGAGCGCTTCATCTTGAATCTGATAGTCGCCCGCTGGGATTCCTCCGCTCGCCCGTCAAAGTGCAGCGCCATCCAAAAACAGCCCCGCCCCCTCCTCACACCACCACCCAAACCACAGCTATCCGTGCCCACCCCACCCGGCCAGCCCCCCGGGAAGACAGCGAGCAAGGGGACAGAGCAGGAAAAATAAAACACACACCAGGAATGTACCAACACACAAACATGGCGTCCGCCCAGGCCCTCCGCTCTGTTCCACTGTTATTCTTACAAGATGTTTGGGGCTCGGCTCTGGTCACCCGGCCCGACACCAACCGCAGAATTTCTGATATTTCTCTGTGCTCCCCCCACAGCACCACCTCCACCTCCATGCCCCAGCTGTGGAGCCACTGGGAATGTTTTATTAAAACACGGCGCCGCGGCCCTCAGCCGGTGGTCTGCTACAGAAAACATGGCGAGCATGGCTAAGGAGCCCGCTGGCCCTGAGGACCCCTGGGGGCCTCATCAGCACCGACCAGCGGTGCGGCCCTGAGGGGAGCGAGGCATGTTGTTCCAGTCCGGTCCTGTCGGTTCTGATGGATGGGAGAGCACTTTCCTCCGCTGGGCCTCAGAGATGGATGAGTTCTGTCTCCACATCAGAAACAAGTTATTAAACGTTTCTCATGATAAATGTTTATGGTGCCTTTTTAAAGTAATTATATCTCCAGCTTATACAAATGAATTCAGCATTGAATTATGGGTCATTTACAGAAAATGAGTTTTACTTTCTATTCTCCCAGAACGAAGGAGAGTGATTGCCAAGCTCCTCTTATAGACTGAACATGGAGTCAGTATAGGAGGGAATGGAACCAGCAACCATGGGCGTATTAGAGTCAGAGCCACTGAGCAAATGATGTTGTTCCGAGCAACAGAACGAGAACACCAGCAGAACACTTCTCTCTCCGAGACTTCCTGTTGAAAATCTCTGCGCTCCTCAGAAAGACTGTTTTTACGTCTGATGTCATCAGATCTGTGCAGAGTGAGCCCTCCTCACAGACACATCAATAAAGGATCTCTGAAAAACAGAAGAGGCTGTCAGAGTTTGTCTGGATCAGTCAGCTGATCGTCCTCACCACACAGGAGAGGAGTCTGGAAGTGAGGCTGCAGGCTAACGCTAAGCTAGCTACAGGCTAATGCTAAGCTAACAGTGTCATCTGTCAAGTGTAATGTGTTCATCACTTTAACATCATCTCCACATTCACCAGCTGAAAAAATGACTTGCTGTAATACAGTAATCATGTTTATCATGTTATGAATCATGAGTAGTTTGAGTAGAAGCAGGTGAAGGAACAGAAAACTGTAAACATACTCAGTTACATGCAGCCGCAGCCTCAGCTGCAGGACCAACATGATCCACCTTCCACCAACCAATCCGGTGTTTCCTGTGAGGACACTGAACACGCAGGTGTAAACACTGAGTGCTGCTAATGTCAGCGTCAAACAAACAACAAGTCATCAACCACAGCTCTCACACACACACACACACACCCCCCCCCCCCCCCCCCCCCCACACACACACACACACACACACACACACACAGCTGTCTGTGAAGTTTCAGTTTGAGTGTGGAAACATGAAACCAGCCTGAAGTGATTCAGAGTGACGACCAGCAGCTTCACTCCTGCTGTCCCACACAGACCCAAGGGGTGTGTGTGTGTGTGTGTGTGTGTGTGTGTGTGTGTGTGTGTGCAGACGATCTAATTGGAGACCGGTGAATAATTGGTGGATTAAGGCACCGCCCTCAGTCTGGATTGGCTGGGTGTGGAGGAATAAAGTTAAGTGTGATTACTCCTCATTACACACATAAATACCCCTGTAGTGTGTTTGGGCTTATCCACATCATGACTGAGACCTCCTGAGTCCACCTGAGTCCTCCTGAGTCCACCTGAGTCCTCCTGAGTCCACCTGAATCCTCCTGAGTCCACCTGAGTCCTCCTGAGTCCTCCTGAGTCCACCTGAGTCCTCCTGAGTCCTCCTGAGTCCTCCTGAGTCCTGTGTCAGACTGTCAGACAGCCGGATGGTGGTTGCTAGGCAACATAACAATCATGGATGTTTGTGCTGAGTGAGACTGTTACCAGAAACACCGTCACACAGGTGAGCAGGTCACCTGGTCACCTGGTCACATGACCTGTAAACATGCATCCATAAAGCATGCCAAGCTGTCATGTGACTGAAGCTACGACAGCTCAGCTATCTCCATGACAACCGAGTAAAAGCTGACATCAACCTTCAGTAAGCTAACGTGAGTGAGCTCATTAAAGTAATGGTTCATCGGGTCCGAGACCCGGCTCACGTTCCCCAGTCAGAAGTCAGAACCCGACACGCTCTCCCCTCGTGGACTTCCTCGTGTGTTCCTCAGCCAAACCCCAGGAAGTAAACTGTAAACTGGTTCAGTCTGGAAGTGGAGAGGCAGGACAACAGTTGAGTCTGGCGCTGCGGAGACAGATGGACTCTGGGATCCTGGAATTTCTCTTTTTCATCTTTTTCATGTTTTCATCCCATCAGCAGCACAGACGTAAATACAGACAAACAACAGCAAGAGAGCAAAGACAGAAATATGATGATTCTTATTAAACCTGTCAGCAGCGACTCAAACTGAGCTGTGACGTCCTGACGGAGCGAAAAAACACAGACACAGTTTTTATCATGTTACAGAAAATGAGAAAAGTGATGGCTCAGCATAAATTAGCATCAGAACTGTGTGCCGACACCTCCGGGTCCACCGGCTGTGGGCTGATTGACTTGGTCTCAACTTGGATTCAGGGGACATTATGGGGCGGCGAGGAGTGGCTGCCGTAGAAGTGGAAATCAAATTCCACTAAAACACTGAAGTGAGCTGCTGACACCTCTTTGTCTGATTTGACATTATGCAGAAAAGGTTTCTGGAGATTTGAATAAAGGTGATGAGAGAACGACCCGTCAGCCATTCTGTGACTGTGAGCTGAACATCAGAAAGTGTCCGGAACCACCAAGTGGAACAAACGCTGTTCCTTCAACCGTCACTGCTCACATGAAGCTTTCATGGAAGCTTCACTGGAAAAAGTTCTACAGGCTCCGCCTCCAACGCCATATCAAGACCTTCTCTCATTGGATTGATGGTACGGTGGCTGGCGAGTGCAAATCACAACAGCCAGTCAGAAAACACAATGGCATTAACCACAAAACACAAACTGAGGGGGCGGGACTTGTGCTTGTTGAATATGATTGGGCAGATTCAGCAGGCTGACTGTAGATCACACAGAGGAAGAAGAAGATGCGCTTCATCATCAGGGGCTCCGTCCACGAAGGAGAACTGGTGAGGAAATATGTTTGTCTCGATATAATACTGAGAATAGTGTCAGTGACGTTTAACATCACTCAAAACACCTGAATGACGAGAAAAGTCCAGAAAACAATCGTGATTTTTCGGGCTTGCCGTTGCATCTCCAGGCCACCGTACGACGGGGAAGAAGCCGAGCGCCATGTGAGCGACAAGTGTCAGGACAGTGTCCCTCTGCTGCGAGGTGATGCTAACACACCCTCAGTGGACACACACACACACACGCACACACGCACACACACAGGTGAAACTGATGCTGGTCTGAAACATGTGACTCAGACGGAAACACAACTCGAGCATTTCTAAAAATGTTGGAATGTTTCTGTGACTGTTGTAAAGAGAGCTGAGCAGACACACACACACACACACACACACACACACACACACACCACAGCTTCATTCATCACACACCCACACACACACACTCAGTGAGACATGACAGAACTGGCTCTGGTTGACAGACTCACCTCTCAACATGTGGTGTGTTGTCGACTCTCTCTCTCTCTGTTTCTCTCTCTCTCTCCATCTCTTTGTTTTATTTCAACACAAACTTCAGCTTTTAAAGATCATTTTGGAATAAAGTCTCATATTAAACATGTGTAACCGTCTGCATCCGTGATGATGGAGGTGAGCTCATGCTGTAGTTGGGAGTGTGTCTGTGTTAGTGTTCAGCTAACCCTTAAATTGAATAGTGAGGGACCCCGGGTGGCTCATAGCTCCACCCGTACGGCTGCTTCCTCTCACTTTTTGATGTTAGCTCTTTAGCAGATGCTCCATCGTTAGCAGCTCATCCCTTCTTTGTAACGTTAACTTCGACACTATTAGCTAATGCTGGATGGCTCTAACTGACTTCTCGCCTTGTCAGACGATTAGACGTCAGCTTCTTCTGTTTCATGTGTTTGTAGCTACAGCTGTCACAGTGAGCAGCAGCACAGAGTGTAACGAGCTGAGCTCATTACGTGTCCACACAGTGAGCTGTCTGTGCTGAGCTCAGCAGCGCTCAGGTGAAGAGTTTTGATTCACTTAGAGTTTATGTGATAAGACACGGCTGACAGTACTTTGTTCGCTCCCAGGTTGGAATAACAGCATGTTTTCATGTTCTCCAGATGAATTGTGCATTAGCATTAGCATTAGCTCACTGACGCTGTTAGCTTTCTGCAATCTTAGCTCAAATTAGCAGCATGCACCGTTAGCTGATACCTGAAAACTATTAGTTCATCCTTTGGTGTAATTAATATCACGCCCACCACAGCGTGATGTCGGTCTGAGCAGGTCCACGGCCCCCAGCAGGAGCTTCAGGACCTGTTCGGGGAAATCTTTAGATGGATGGAGGTATCAGCACGTATCAGCCCAGATTAGTCTGGATCAGACCCAGACAGATAATGAGGGGAGTTGGTCGATCAGCGTTAACACCACACTCAATCTCCTCACCACACTTCAAAACACACACACACATTCCTCACATAACTCTGACTGACAGGGACTGGAGGCGGGGAATACACACCGTGTTGTGTGTGTGTGTGTGTGTGTGTGTGTGTGTGTGTGTGTGTGTGTGTGTGCACGTGTCCGTGCTTGTGTGTGTGTGTGTGTGTGTGTGTGTGTGTGTGTGTGCACGTGTCCATGCTTGTGTGTGTGTGTGTGTGTGTGTTCCTCCCAGCAGTACCTGGATGTGAGGTGGGCTGGGCTGAAGGACGGAGGCGTAAACACACCTTACTGCACCACGTTTACATTCCTGACATACAGAGTCACACACACACACACACACACACACACACACACACACACACACACAGCGTACAGTAATAACTTGTCTCACAAACACTTATTATCTGGCTCCTGGCCACAGACTGTTTCTGGGTCTTTTCATACAGAAAGCTTCTCTCACACACACACACACACACACACACACACACACACACACACACACACACACACACACACAGATCCTCCTAATAACAGGCCTTCAGTCTCAGTTACATGGTGTATGTGTGTGTTCTTGCTCTGCTCGTCACAGTGAAATGTTCTGCTGCGTCACTTCAGACACATTTCAACATGACGAGCTGGAGACTGAGGCTCTGCAGCAGGTTTTAAATAAAGCTCTGTGGGTTTGAACAATGTTTGCAGTCTGACACGACGGAGCCGCTGGAGGGACGGGCCGAGCGAAGGAGGTGAAATCACTGATGGATGGTCCTGAAGGCAGTTCATCTTTCTGACAGACGCTGGCTTATCGTCAGCGCACAGAAGAGCATTAAATCTGTTAATGACCCGACTGTGACGAGCTGATGGACTGTCAGCTGGGAACAGACAACCTGAGCGACAAGGTGAACCAACACTTCTGACGTGAGCTCCTCATTGGCTCCTTCACACACAACAAATATTACTATAATAAGCAGAATCTGGCACAGATCATGTAAACAACATATTCACGAAGGAGACATGTGGGTTCTGACGGTGTTCTGGTTCAGGAGCTTCTCTGGACTCCAGCTGAGACGTTAATATTGAGTCAAGTCAAAGTTTCCTGAGTGAGAAAGAAGAACAGACAGCAGAGAAATGTGAACAGGGTCCAAACGGGGCAGAACTTCTGTCCGAGCAGGTGACTTCAGTCTGCAGGGAGTCAAGAAGGACTCAGAGTGACTCAGGTGTGTCCTTCATCACCTGTCTTCACGAGAGGCCGTCCTCACTCTGATCGGCTGTGACAGAACGATCCAAGCTGCTCTCCATCATTAATCAGGAGTCAGTGTGCACACCTGAACAACAGGTGACCTGAATGAGCTGCAGTCAGTCCACAGTGACTCTGATGGTCCGGATCAGAACAGAGACATCATGAACTGATCCTGTCCTTTAAAAACATCTCAGGTTCAAACTCAGAATATTTACAATACCTCAAAATCAAATAAATGATTGTGGTAAATGTTTGGAGGATTCTCTCTGATATTTCATCAGTAAAATCTAGAGTCTCTGCATCGTCTGCACACCTGAACACCAGGTGATCAGAATCAATCCATCAATCAATAAAACTAACAGAGAGATCAGAACACGACCCGTCTGTCCTTCGTCTGCTGTTTCTAACTCAGCGGCACTGCCTAGAGTTTTATCTTTGTGAGAAGGATAAAGTTTATTATTATTAATATTATTAATAATATGGATATGGATCAATACATCTGAACAGTTTTTGATTGACAGCTGTTGATCGTCTTCACTCTGCTGCGTCACCAGTGGACGTTTGTTCCCCTGCTGCTCCTCATGGGACGTGAATATTCATATATATAAACACTCATCTGTCTCACAACAACCTCTTCGATCAATTCCAGTCCGGCTTCGTCCCGTCCACAGCACCGAGACAGTCCTGGTGAAAATCACTCATGACGTCTTAATGGCATCTGGCTCTGGTTTACTCTCCATCCTGGTCCTCCTCGACCTCAGCGCAGCCTTGGACACCGTCTCTCATGACATCCTCCTGGACAGGCTGGCCTCCAGTGGAATCACTGACATCCCTCTGGCTTGGCTGAAATCCTGCCTCACTGGTCGCACACAGTTTGCCCAACTCAAGAACCTGAGATCTTCCTCCTCTCCAGTCTCCAGCGCTGTTCCCCGAGACTCTGTCCTCGGGCCCCTCCTGTTTACTATTTAGCTTCTGCCCCTTGGATGCATACTCAGGAAATTCCATATTCAATTCCATTGTTATGCTGACGACACCCAGCTCTATATTTCCACCAAGCCTCCTTCCACTCTGCCACCCACAGCTCTACCCAGCTGCCTACTGGAGATTAAATAACGGTTCCCACTCAACTTCCTCAACCTGAGCAGCGACAAAACCGATCTACACAACATCAGCCACCTCCGTCCCTCACTCACACCAGCCTGCACTGATACTCTCGTAAACACCCTGATTACATCCCGTCTGGACTACTGTAATTCTCTCCTTCATGGTCTTCCTCAGAAATCACTCCATAAACTCCAACTGGTCCAGAACGTAGCTGCCCGGATCATCACCAGAACTCCCTCTACTGAACACATCCGGGACTGCAGCAGCTCCATCTGACTCCAAGATTCTACTCCTCACTTTCAAGATCCTCCACAACCAGGTACCTTCATACCTTGCTGAACTGATCCATGTCCACACTCACTCCTGCACTCTCTGATCCTCTTCTACCATCCAGCTCTTCACCCCATCTGCCAACTGAGCCACCATGGGGTCACGAGCTTTCAGCCGATCTGCCTCCAGCCTCTGGAACTCTGACAGTGTCTCCACCTTTAAATCCCGCCTGAAAACACATCTATTCTCAGTGGCCTACACATCTGACTAATCATACAATCACACTCTCACCTATTCTATCATTGCACTACAAAATTTGCATCTCCAATGTATTTATTTACTTATCTTTCCTAAACTGCTCTGAAATGTTTCCTGATATTTTATTCATTGATTTATTTTTTCTTGGATGTACTGTTGTTGTTGTTATGTGCGCCGTCCTTGAGTGCTATGTAAGTAAAATGCATTATTAGTATTACTCACCCATCCAAATAACTGAAATCAGGTGTTCCAATCTCTTCCATGGCCACAGGTGTATAAAAGAAGCACCTGGGCATGCAGACTGTTTCTACAAACATCTGTGATAGAATGAGTTGCTCTCAGGAGCTCAGCGACCAGCGTGGTGCTGTGATAGGATGCAACAAGTGGTCGGCCACATAAAATGACGGAGCCTTCAAACTTCATGTGGCCTTCAGGTTAGCTCAGTGTGTAGACAGCTTCATGGAATGAGTTTCCATGGCCGAGCAGCTGCATCCAAGTTACACATCAGCAAGTGCAATGCAAAGCGTCAGATGCAGTGATGTAAAGCTCATCGTCACTGGACTCTAGAGCAGTGGAGACGTTCTCTGGAGTGATGAATCGCTCTTCTACATCTGACCTGACGGGTGAGTCTGGGTCTGGTTGCCAGGAGAACAGTACTTGTCTGACTGCATTGTGCCGAGTGTAAAGTTTGGTGGAGGGGGATCATGGTGTGGGGTTGATCTTCAGGAGCTGGGCTTGGCTCCTTAGTTCCAGTCAAAGGAACTCTGAATGCTTCAGCACACCAAGAGATGTTGGACAGTTCCAGCCCCCAACTTTGTGGGAACAGTTTGGGGATGGTCCTTCCTGTTCCAACATGACTGCACCAGTGCACAAAGCAGCTCCATAAAGACACAAGGAGAGAGTTTAGTGTGGATGAACTTGACTGGTGGGCACAGAATCCTGACCTCAACCTGACAGAACACCTTTGAGATGAATCAGAGTGCAGACTGAGAGCCAGGCCTTCCCATCAGCATCAGTGTGTGACCTCAGGAACGACTTCTGGAGGAATGGTCAAAAATTCCCATAAACACTCCTGAACCTTGTGGAAAGCCTTCACGGAAGAGGTGAAGCTGTTATAGCTGCAAAGGGACCAACGTCATATTAAACCCTGTGGATTAACAATGGGATGTCACTTAAGTTCATATGCAAGTCAAGGCAGGTGAGCCAACACTTTTGGCAGTATAGTGTATGTTGAATATTTCAGGTGTGTGATGACAGTTTAATGGTTTGATTGTCAATGAAGAGAATAACACACAACACTTCCTGTTAGCTTCAACCAATCAGGGCAGAGACACCAGCTCAAACCCTCCCTGAAGGTAGAAGTTGTTCCAGGTTTCACAGCCTGGTCTTCAGAGTCTGCAGCTGCAGTGGGAATTAAACCTCCAACCCTGAACGTCCTCATCTCCCTGATTAAGAAACCACAGAATGTCTATGAGGCCCGGGGCTGAACTGGACCCCAGGCTCATCAAAGTCATCTCTGAGCTCTGCTCCCGTCAGTGAACAGCTCTGGATCAGAACCTGATCAGACTGCAGGTGTTTATTCCTCCAGGAGGTCTGGATCCGAACTGACTCTCTCCACAGCTGAGCAGCGCCTCTTTGTGTCTTTTTGAATGTAACGATAACGTCAACTTGCAAACTGAAGCACGTCGATACCAGAACACGTTCTCCGAGTTCAAACACTGATAAACGACGTTGAAGACCGAACGTTCCTGTACATCCTAGTCCTGGAGAGTTTTCCAACAGCTCCATTTTCAGGGACATGAAATGACTGTGAGAGTAAAAAACACGTTGTTGTCAGAATGATGTGTGTGCCCAGACGGCCTGAGACTTCCAAGATGAATTATAGATTTATATTCACCTCAGAGAAGTGAGAGTCACCGAGACATGTCAATTCTGTGACGTCGGTATTCGTGCATTTTATTTACTTTGACTTCACACGCTCTACATTTCAGTTTCACACAGAGTCGGTGACTTGTTGTCTGGGATCTGTGTCTGAGGTCAGGATGAGCGAGGAGGAGGAGAGGAGGAAGATGAGCAGCTGACTCGGCATGAACTCAGTCTCATGATGTTCAGTCTGCAGAGGTCTGGACTCGCTCCAACATCTCGCTCTCTCAGCCACCAGCAGGAAGTCGGCTGACAAACACTCTGATGAGCCTTCACCAAGACACTCAGACGAAGACCGGACTCACCGGCTCTGACAGACAACCCGCCTTCCTGCCAGCGATGTGTGTCCGATGTGTTCTGTTCTGTCTGTCTCGTCACTTGTAGCCTCAGTTGGACACAATTTTCATTTTTGGTGATCGTTACTGCTGGGGTGGTGGTGCTGACGACCATGTTCTGCTGGGAGGCTTTAAAACGTGGACCGACGTACTGGTGGCTGCAGACCCGGTGCGCCTCTGACGGCAGTGACCTCACACACGGTCCAGGTGATCAAACTCTCCAGATCTCAGTCAGGTCAATCATCTGTGGGATGTTCTGATCCAGTCAGGGCCCAACTCACAGTGAAAGGATCTGCTGCTCATTCACAGATCTCCACCGAGTCCAGAACCACTGCTGTTACTCAGAGTGTGTGTGTGTGTGTGTGTGTGTGTGTGTGTGTGTGTGTGTGCAGTGTATATAAACCGGTCCTGGCAGCTCTGTTTAACTGCTGGCCCCCAGTCGGGCCCCTGGGGGCCTCAGTGGAGCTGTCGGTCTGGGCTCTGGCCTCTGACAGCCTGTCATTTGCAGCACTGATGGAGCTCAGGACGACCCCCCCCGCTGTCTGGTAATCTCCCAGAATTCCAATAATCTGTGCAGTTGCGGCCTGTCATCAGCCGCCGGCGTGGAGCCGCAGACCGGCCGGTGGGGCCCGGCGTGGATGTGGACGCGGAGCGTATTGTTCTGACTGACTCTCACAGTCGCTGTGTGGCCGAGCAGAAGCAGAACGGGCCTAAAAATAGTTTGTCAGTAAAAATAGTTTCTGTTCGGAGGCTCCACTGAAACCAGAGGTTCTGTTTGAGTTGGAGCAGAGTGTGGGATCGCTGTCTCTCTCTCTGGACGGGCTCCTCGCTCGCCCACGTGTGTGTGTGTGTGTGTGTGTGTGTGTGTGTGTGTGTGTGGATTCAGTCTACATATCCTAGTATAACTGTGTTTCTGCACATAAAGCAGGTGTGTTGACATGTACCTGTGTGTGTGTGTGTGTGTGTGTGTGTGTGTGTCTGTGTGTGGTTCATGTATAGACCTGTGTTAGATAATTATATGTACGAGTGTTTAGTGACATGTGACAACATGACTCCATAAAAGTGTGTGTGTGTGTGTGTGTGTGTGTGTGTGTGTGTTTAAGTGACATCATTATCATTCATTTTTTGATAATATTTTGTATTATTAATCTGGAGAGTAACTAGAGTAACCAAAGTAACTAAAGTAACCCCCTTGAGTCTCCTCCTCCTCCTCCTCCTCCTCCTCCTCCTCCCTCCCTCCTCCTCCTCCTCCTCCTCCTCCCTCCCTCCCTCCTCCTCCTCCCGCCTCCTCCTCCTCCTCCCTCCCTCCCTCCTCCTCCCTCCCTCCTCCTCCTCCCTCCCTCCTCCTCCTCCTCCTCCCTCCCTCCTCCTCCTCCGCCTCCTCCCGCCCTGCCTCCTCCTCCTCCCTCCCTCCCTGGGCTGAGCAGGACTCCTGGACAGTATCATTAAACCTCCCTGTGGTCAAACTCCTGAGCAGCTCCGTCTCCCAGCAGACTGAAGCCTGTTGTTTCAGGAAACCTCAGCGTTTACACACTCCAACAGTTGCTCCTCCTCCGGCTCCACCACCTCCATCATCTCACCATTCAGCCTTACAAATACTCTGATTACTACAAATACTGCTTCCTGTGTCAGGGTCTGAAATCAGAACCCTGCTGCAGTCGTATTTGTGCTGTAATTAAAGCAGTGAGGAGTCACCAGGAGAACATAAAGAGTTTGACTTTGAGAGCATCTGAAACAGAAGCACATGTTGTTTTCTTCTCCAACCATGTTGCTGAAAGAAATCTGAAATGATTCGTTATCGTTAACAACATAACTTTATCAAGCAGCCAGGACTGTGAGAGGAAACCGGTGGACAGGTTTCTCTGGAGGAGGAGCAGCGAGTGCAGGTAGATGTGTGATGAACCTCTGCTGCTCCTCTGTGAGGAGGCCAGACGCTGTCGGTGTGCTCGGTGTTGGGTTTCTGGCCTCAGTGGGACTTTCTGGGAGTTTTGCCATGAAACACACATTCAGCATTCCTCCCAATTTATAGGAACAGATACGAGCTCTCTGGGGTCGTTCTCACTCATGATTTAGGTCTTACATAACAGAGCAGATTAAATCACTGGCTCTGGAGTTCATCAGGAGAAACCTGCTGGTCGTTTTAAAAATCTGCTGTCATCACGTCTTTATTGTTCCTCTTCATTATCTTTGTCAGAGCTGAGACCTGCAGAGATGAACGACATTAAAAATCTTTGTGCTGAGTCAGCTGAGACGAACCTCCCTCCGCCTCCGGTTTCCACGGCAACGCCCGTCAACAGACACACACAGCCTGTTTTCATCTGCTGGTGCTTCACGTGCTTCAGTTCGTTCTCGAAGTGAGAGAAGATCTGCAAACATCAGACCACGGTGCTCTGTTTACTGCGCTGTCAGCAGCTGCAGGTGATTGGAGGAGAGTCTGTACAGCGTAGTGATGTCATCACCTGCAAAAAGCGAGGTCAGTGAAGACACCGAGCGCTCGGTGGAGACAGACGAGACACGAGACAAATCAAACAGACTGCAGGAATATCAAAAGTCAAGTCACGTGTTTCGGACTCAGACAGTGAAAGTCTCAAGTTCCCTGACAGCAACAACAGGAACACCGTGCAGAACTTTCTAAGAGCCCAGACAAGTGGAGCAGCGGTTCTGATTGCAGGTAAACATCCAGTACATCCTGTCACACCTGGTGTGGTGGCTTTTCTCACAGTATGAAAACATTCCACTACAAGAAGAGCGCCTGATTCACAACACGACTGAAAGCAGCTTCAAGAAAACTCTCATCTGTTGGTGATTCCAACAGTAACGAGCCCCGCCTCCTCTTCCTGTGGCACCTGTACATACCTGAGATACAGTGTTTTACTAAACGTACTCTCTTTGACAAACATCCAATCACAGAGCTTAAAATAAAAAACCCTTGAAACAAAGTTGAGGTAAGTCAGTTGAGCTGCATGATGGGAAATGTAGGCTCCAGTGTGTTAGTAAAGTTTGAAGACTTTTCTTACCGTGTATACACTGAATACACACACACACACACACACACACACACAAAGAGTTGAGGTAAGGTGTTTAACGTGTTGATGGATGGGCGGTCGAGCCTGACAGAGAGAGAGAGAGAGACAGAGTATCTTGTGCACTAAACTCTCTGTGAACCACAGAAACTATGATTGAGTGTGCGTGTGTGAGTGTGTGTTTGTGTGTGTGTGTGTGTCACTGCAGGTCAGTGTGTTTCAGGTCTAGTGGTGCATGCACTCTTGTTTTTCTGTCTTTCTGAGGACTTGTCTACACACAGATACTTTGTGGTTATTTTCTTCCTTCTGTCTTCACGACTTTGACCTTAAAAAATATGTAATATAAAACAATTAGAAACACCAAAACAGGCACGTCGGGCCTGTAGGTGAAGATAAAGTCTATATCACCGATACGACAAATACCAGAGAAGAATATCCTGAACTTTTTCCCTGCGGTGTTGGTGACTTACAAACATTAAGAGCAGCAGCTAATTACAACAGATATTCTGACCTTTGATTGAACACCTGCCTGACACACTGAGACCAGTGGTCATAGAGAAGAGTCAGGGTGAGACAGGTGAGACAAGTGGTCATAGAGAAGAGTCAGGGTGAGACAGGTGAGACAAGTGGTCATAGAGAAGAGTCAGGGTGAGACAGGTGAGACAAGTCATAGAGAAGAGTCAGGGTGAGACAGGTGAGACAAGTCATAGAGAAGAGTCAGGGTGAGACAGGTGAGACAAGTGGTCATAGAGAAGAGTCAGGGTGAGACAGGTGAGACAAGTCATAGAGAAGAGTCAGGGTGAGACAGGTGAGACAAGTGGTCATAGAGAAGAGTCAGGGTGAGACAGGTGAGACAGAAAACTCACAGATGAAATTACAAAGACGTGAGAGGTTTGAGTCACAACCTTCATCACAGGTGAACTCAGAGGAGCGGGGGGGGGGGGGGGGGGGATTTGTGGTTGTGTATGCGACGTGTGTGCTTGCATACGTGTGCAGTGTGTGTGTGTGTAAATATAATGTAGAGTATTTTTATATAACAAAGTTATCAGACTGAGGGTCAACAAGACTGGAATGTGTGTGTGTGTGTGTGTGTGTGTGTGTGTGTGTGTGTGTGTGTGTGTGTGTGCAGTCATCACCAGGCACAGATGATATCAGACTGTTTTTATAAGGTGGGAGTTTGAGGTTAAGTGATGAAAATAGACCAGAGTGAGATGATTCATAAAGAAAACAGTTGAGTAAACGTTCATCAGTGTGAAGAATGACGACTCAGTAATCCCCCCAAGACAACAGAAAAATAAAAAGTATGCACTTGTGTGTTCATATCTTCAGCACTTAATTCACAGCACTTATGCACCTAAAGTATCTTTGATAAACAGCAGTTATGTTCCTCAGAAGACGGCATGGCGATAGTTGCTATGTTTTCTTTTTACTCCATCGATTGTGATTTTGTGGGTTCTGTCTTGTGACAAATGTATTTATTTCAAGTCGCTTTGGACAAAAGTGTCTGCTAAACGTCCTAAATGTAGATGTAAATGTAAACACAGATTAAATATGAATTACATATAAATGTAAACGTATGTACAGACACACAGCTGTCGTCTTCCTCAAAGTCCTCTAAAACACTGAGCAGCTTCCTGACAGGAACTTTGTGATCGAACATCTTAAAGAGATTTTAAACTGGCAGCATTATGTGAACATCCATCAGCAGCTCAGACTCTGAATCATCAGGGTGCTAATCACGAAGTTAGACGTAGTTTTCTGAGAGCTGAAGATGAACTGAGGAGTCTCACAGCCGAGGAGAGACGCTGCTGTCAAGTCTGCTGCAAACAAACATCTTTTACCTTTATTGTCTCTGGTCCACAGAAAGTTTTATTTTCATGAATGTTCTCACAGACAGTGAGAAACAGTCAGGTCCCCACAACGATGGAAGAACCAGAATACAGTCTGCTGACTCATGTTGTTTTTGGTGAAGACACACACACACACACATGCACACACACACACACACGCATGCACACACACTCACACACACATGCACACATACTCACACACGCACCATGCACACGCACAGTTTCTCACATTATGCGTGAACACAAACAGAATGTGTCTTTATGTATTTTACACATCACATATTAACACACTGAGCTCAGACCCGACACACAAGTTTTTCCCTGTTACACCACATACAGCCACAGAGAATCCTGGCTTCTGATTGGCTGTCGGGTGACCTTTAACGTCCCACGTGTTCCTTACGTTGCGGCAGCAGGACACCTGGTTGTGTGTCGTGCTTGTCACATGTCAGGTCTAATGAAACGTTACCTGTGAGCCTGGTGAACACAGATGACCCGGCTGTCTCGTTAATAGAAAGCGTTGCTCACCACTCTGTTTCTGCTGATCTGCAAATGTCCATCCACATATCCCAGAATGCCGTGCAAATCTGACCATGGCAGATGGTGAAAACCAGAAGTGAAAGCATGCAGATGTTTCCATGTTTCACAGTCAGCAGTTTGACATGAGACAGAGAGAGACACACACAGACAGACATGCTTTTTTTACCCTGATCTGGATCATGATGGGTTCTGGAGGTCCAGGTCAGAGGCAGATTGTCAGTGATATGGACCTGCAGACGGGTCAGCAGACCTTCTTCTGCTCTGTCCTGGAGTCGCCTGCTGCAGCTCTCTGAAGTCCGTTATCATCGTGTGTGAAGGGAGCGAGCTCAGTGAAGGCCCGTAGTTTCTGTCAGAACACACACACAGCTGATCAGAATTTGTGTGGTCCTGTTGGACCTCAACGCGAGCAGTGTCTTGTCTTCTCTGTGCTTTACGTCTTCATCCGTCTTTTCTTTTTCTTCTTGGTTTTTGTTCATCAGCCACTGTCAACCTGGACTGTTTGGACCGGGTCATCCCAGCACCACGTCTTGTGTGAGCCTCTGATGAGTTCATGTGACACATGATGTTAAGATGGTCACGTCTCTGTGAGAACCTGAGTGTCTGAGCCGGACCAGACTGTGATAACTGGACCGCAGCGAACAGCTTCATTAATAAACATCTCAAAAATAGAAAACCACAACTTGATTCAACAGTTTGTCATCTTCTGCTGGGATCATTCAGGTCATGTGATCACTGTCTTCACTGTCATCAGCAGAATGTACTGTGTCCTGTACTGTCAGTCAGCTGAGTCACCTGACCCGACCCGACCCGCTGCAGGCTCTGAATCAAGACAGTGGATGCTTTAAATACAGAAGTGCAGCAGCAGTTTTAGCAAAGACTGACTCCACATTTCTTTCTTGGAAACATGTAAAAATATTGCAGCCGTAGTGAGCCGGTGAGTGTTTGCAGTCAGCATGTCTGCTCTGTTGTTGGCTGTGTTTACAGTGAATGGCTGCAGTCTATTTAAAGCGGCTCAGTGTATTTATGTCAGATGTATACAGCGTGGAGGAGCCGGCGGGGCTCGCTCTGCCGCTGTGGTTCACTCTGGGTCATTTTGGGCTCCAGGACTTTGAAAAAAAGAGCTAAAAAATAAAAAACCACGTTGTGTTGTTGTCATCCTCAGCGTGCAGAGGCGAGTTGACGTCTGGGTCGACTCGGGCCACACTGTGACCGGCACACAGACCTCCGGCTGTTCAAACACCAAGCTGGTCCTTTAATGTAAAGAGTCCTCTGCTGGTGTAATGTGACTGAATGAAGCCCCGTTGGAGTGCACAGTCAGCACACTGCTGTCCAAACTATAATCAACTCATCAGTCGGGTTAAAACTACGCTGAGCAGCTGTTTCAGGACATTTTTAAGACATGAAACTTTTTGTTTGTGAGACGTCTGAAAAGATTGACGTCGTCAGAAGGAACAAGTTAGAGATGTAATTGTGGAAGATTTCTCAGTATTAAGATCAACGCTTCACCATGAATCCTCTTTCAGCTCGCTCTTCTTCTCTCGACCCGCTGCAGGTTCTTCACCTCCATGTTGAAACCAGGACAGAGGAGTCAGACGGAGGACCGTGTGGCTCGTCTCCACCCGTCAGCACCGTCACTGACAGGATGTAGAGCAGCTGGGCAGCATGCAGTGTGAACACAGTGACGTCCTGAACTCAGAGACCAGACTCCTCCTCACACAGGTGCATCTCTGCACCTCACCTGACACCTCTCACCTGATTTAAAGAGCCCCAAACTGTTCACCAGCTGTCACAGTGGCAGTGAACAGCTGACAGAATGAACTCAGACCTTCATCATCGTCATCATCATCTTCATCTTCATCATCATCTTCTTCATCTTCATCGTCATCATCATCATCATCATCGTCATCCTCATCATCTTCATCATCATCTTCATCGTCATCATCATCTTAATCTTCTTCTTCATCATCATCATCATCATCGTCATCCTCATCATCTTCATCATCTTCATCATCATCATCATCATCATCATCTTCATCATCTTCATCACAACTCTGTCTGCTGAGGATCAGAAGAATGAGACTGTCAGAGATCTGAACTCTGCCTGCTGTGTTCATGTTGCTCTGATGCTTGTTGTTGCACATAATACACACACACACACACACACACACACACACACACACACACACACACACACACACACACTGTTGATAGACCTCAGCCAATCACCTGCTTCCTTTGTTTAGTTCCTCCTGCAGGCACTCGGAGCTGAACGCAGCTTGCATAAGAAAAGAAAAGAGCCATTGAGCAGTTCAGGCTTCACATCCTTCATACAGACTTTATATAACAGTCAGCTCAAAGGCTGAGACGCAGACAGAGAGCCGGAGCAGGGCAAAGTCCAAACGGACCCAGTAAGCAGGATTTATCTGAGCAGACTTTCAACCGGCCGGTTGTTTTATGGTCAGGTTACTGATCAACCTGCAACCGGAGGCCTGAGAACGCTGCACGCCTGCAGACACACTCACACTCACACTGACCTCCGACCTCTGAACTTCACCAGGACAACAAACCACAAACCAACAGAACTGAACAGAACAGAACTGTTCCACTTTTTTTTTTTTTTTTATGATTTTGTCTTTGTCAGTTACAATACAAAGACCAGGCACATCAATATGAACACGGAATTCCAGCTATGCAGATATAAGTGTATGTTGCTGGTTTGGTAACTGACTGTTTCTCATATAAGGAAAAGGAAAGAATAACAATACAGAGTGACGATCAGATGACACAGGTTGGACCTACAGACAGACGCTCACAGATTCCATAATGTGGTCACTGATTTAATGCAAAACATGAAGTAGAACAAAATAAATATGTGTTTATTGTTGGTTCGTGGAAACATATCCTGCCACTCTTCCACAGTGATTTCTTCATTAAGGTTTGAACACCATGCTCATCTTTTATCTGATGATCTGATGACACCAGCGGCTCCATGACGGGTCAGAACAGTTTCTCTAAAGAATCTTGGCAGGGAACATTTACAGTTCTGTGTCTTTGTCATGAAGTTTATTATCTGAAGATACTTGAAACATGTTCAGAGTCAATGATATACTCAAATTTAAAAAGATTATCATTCTCGTACAGATCTAAACTCTTACTGATGCCTCTGTCTGCCCACAACTTAAAACCCAGGTCATCAGTGCCAGAACTTAAAACCCAGGTGGTCAGTACCTGGTCTGAAGCTTCTGTTCGTCGTGACTCCATCACAGGTCATTAGTTGGTATCTTGGATTCTGCTGTAGGTGTGATTTTAACTCTGAGCCATGTAAAGCTGTCTGTAATGTTCCTGAAGGAGAACTTAGTGGTGGATTCAGATCTGTTCAGAGGAAGGACTGTAGACTCAGGTGTGTTGACATTATAACCTGAGCAGCTGCCACATGTTCATATTAAAGTTCATAGAGTACTGTAGGTATAGACTGTTTCCAGTCGCTGGTTCATTGACCAGGACGAAGAGAAGGTGAGACAGGACGTCCTGTCTCACACCTCTGGAGAGAGAGACCTGTCTGATAGCATACAGTCGTCATTACTGACGCCGCTGAGTCATGATTTAATATCTTAAACCAAGTTTCAAACAGTCAAGCACTTCAGACAGGTGATCATGCTCGAGCCTGCTGGAGTCCTATCAGCCAAATCAGGAGTTTCTCTCAGCATAGATGATATTCATCAGTATCGTGAGCCTGTCTTTCTTTAATGAAGCCATTTGATCCGGAGCAACAAGAGCCGCTACGTGTCTCTTTAACCTTCTGGCAGGAACTTTTGCTGTTATTCTGACATTGTAGTTAATCAGAGATGTGACTGCAGACTCACACTGTGTGGAGGCTTTCCTGCTTTAATCTCAAGGTTACAGGTGCGTTCTGTGATGATGGAGGTCGCTCCACCTTCTCAAGTGACTCTTCACACCTGTTGAATAAAGGAACCAGCAGCATGTGTGCAGACGTCAGCAGGACTCCGTCAGGGTTAGTGTCAGGGCTTCATGCTGTCTGTGGCCTCTGACAGAGTCCAGCTCTTCTCTGCTCTCTGTCAGGACGGGTGTTTCTATCTGATCTAGAATCTGTGGATCTATGAGATGTGGCTGCACTTTCTGACAAATACAGTTTAGAACAGAATGTCTGTAAAGAAGTATTAATGTCTTGTGGGTTAGTAAATGTTGTCCCTTCTTCTGACTTCATTTCTAAAATCAGTCTTTCGCCCTGCGTTGATTTTCACCTCCAGGCTGGACGGCTGTCTGCCTCCTCTGAACATGACGGGAGCACATGATGCTCAATAATGATTTATTAGTAGATCGTTCATCACACTGAGCATCAGTATCATTAACATTCATTTCTATCTCCAGTTCTTTGATATCTTTTCTAACTCTGCTGCTGACTTTTAAAATACTGATCAACAACACAGACTAACTGATGATCAAACAGCTGATTTCACTTTCAGCTTGTTGACGGTTGTTACAGAAACATTTGGATTGTTGATTTTAAATTCATTTTAATATAAATTCAGTGACAACGGCAGCTACACACACACACACACACACACACACACACACACACACACACACACACACACACACAGACGCTTCAGAACCAGATGAGTCCTGATGGTGGACCACACTGTTCATCAGGACCAGGACCATGATGGTTTCAGAGGGCAGACCTGTGATGTTGGATCAGCAGGTTGGTGATGACAAGCCTGAAGCTGCAGTTTGTCATCAAGATGACGGTCTTCAAACCTGCCGGGATCTCCATGGTACCAGCACGGGTCCAACCAGCAGAATACAGTCAGCTGAGCAGGGTTCTGTTAAACCTCAGAGGAGTGACTGTCGCCGGAGTCGGTGGTGGTGTGTGTAAAATGATCTTTTCAGGTGTAAACTGATGTTAACAGCAACAGGCTGAATCATCTTTGAGCCTCCAGTCTGCGAAACTGCAGATCAACATGGAGCTGAAAACGTTAATAAAACAGGTGTTTCACTTTATCCTGCTGGTTTATCTTCTCGTGGGCATCCTCCTCCGTCATGTGTGAGACTGGACGGAGCTGTAACGTGTTGTAACAGTCAGTCAGTCAGTCAGTCAGTCTGTCTGTGTTTGCTGCAGCAGTGTGTGGAGCACAGATTGGTCAGGCATCACTTCCTGAGTCAATACGTGATAACATTTACTGCATGAACAGATTCAAACCGAGTCATGCCGTGTTGAGGAGCCCCGTTTGTTTTCTCTCTGGCTCGCTCTCACAGACAGACGTGGTGTTTACTGAGTCGACCACTAACTGCTCAGCTCATGAGGGTGAAGCCGGAGCTCTGAGCAGCAGTGGAGGCTGTAACGTGAGCCCGGGATGGGAGAGGAGGGGGACGTGGCACAGAAACAGAGCGTGGACGGTTCTGGAGCCCCTCCACACATTCAATCATTAACATTGTTCATACAACCGCTGAAGTCTAACCAAGAAAAATACTCGCTGTTTGTCAGATTTGCACGTCAGAGGGGGAGAAGTTTACCGCAGCCCAGCAGAGACCAAAGGTCAGCGAGAGCTGCAGGACACAGAACTGGTCCAGTTAAGGGTCCTTTTGTTCCATGCTTGAAAAAGAAATGAGGAGTTTCAGAACCTGTGAGTGAGTCCAGACTTCAGATCAGATTTTACGCTTGCTCTCTAAGCCAATTTTAATGATCCACTTTGGACTCTGCATGTGCAACAAACACAAAGACCAGAACAGATCCAGGTCCAGGTCCTGCCGCAGGACCGGTCCAACACAGACACAGTTACATTTAAACCCTGAAGCCTGGAC
>NC_051042.1:35313119-35315619 GCF_904848185.1 Acanthopagrus latus | reverse complement strand
GCTCTCTTCACCTCTAAATCCTCACAAGCTGCACTTCATCTGAAGTACAAGACTGAGGATTTTCAGAATAAAAGTCCTGCTGGTGCTGCTGGCAGGAAACACTCAGTAAACTGATCGCAGTGTTTAGATAACTGAGTGTGTGTGTGTGTGTGTGTATGTGTGTGTGTGTGAGAGTGTGTGTGTGTGTGTGTGATATTAAAGCCTCTTCAGGATCACGTTCCTCTCGAGGACGTTCACACGCTGATGTGTTTCGTCTCTCTGCAGGACGGCTCACGTTCATCTAGAAACCTGCAGAACCTCCGACTGGACGGGTCGGATTCAACGCTTTATTAGAAACCTGTTATATATTATTAATATTATATTATTTTTCTCACATCATGTTACAGTGAAGTCTCCTCTTCTCCTCTTCATCTCTCTTTTCTTCGTCTCCTCTTTTTTCCCTCATCGCCTCCTTCCCTTCCTCCTCTCCTCTTATTCCTCTCTCTGTTTTCTCAACTTTCTCCTCTATTTCTTCTCCTTCTCCTCTCTTTTGTCTTTTCTAGCCAAACCTCCTCTTCTCCTCTTCTTCACCTAAATCGCTGCCTCTGTCTCATTTCTCACCTCATCAGTCTGCTCTCCTTCCTCCCTTCTCCTCCTCTCCTTACCTCCTTCCATGAAGAGAACAAGGGTTTATTGGTTGAGGAGGACGATGAGGACGAGTGTTCGTCTCCGTCCAAAGAAAAGAAACTTTAGCTTCACTCTCTGTTCTCTCGTTCAGCAGGAGAAATGTCTTTATTGTTTTATCCCAGCTGAAGGCATCACAGCCCCAGCAGGAGGAGGAGGAGGAGGAGGAGGAGGAGGAGGAGGTGTTTCATAGTCCTCAAAATGCTTTGACCAACACAACATGTCATCAGAGTCTTCTGTCTCGTCCTTGTCACAGGTCTGTGTGGGACATGTCCAGGATGTGATAATCTATCGGACGGGCTGCAGGCAGAAGGAGTCGAGCTCAGAGAGTCAAACTGAGATCATCAGAGTTCAGAGACGCGATCACGTGATCGGCTGCAGTGTGTTTGATCATCAGTGTGTTCAGTCAGTGGACCTGAGGTTCTGATTCTGGATGTAAACTGGTTTCTGTCTGCTGATTTCTCAGATTCATCGTAACATTTTAAAAGAAGAATTCCTTCTTCTAGTTTCTGTTTTCCGACATTCCTGAAATAAGTGAAGCGTCCGTGTGTGTCTGATGTAACCGTCTGTAATCTCACAGATTATTTCATGACAGTTTGTGTCGGCCGTGTTGCTCTCAGGCTCCGCGGTCCTCCTCGGTATCAGCGGATCTGAAGCGGGCGAGCTGCCAAACTTTCTCCCACAGAGCAGCGCTGATACTGATCTGAAATCAGCAGAGTCACTCATGAATCATGCTGACAGGTTCTGGGCGGACGCCTCATGACTCAGGAACACAACGTGCACACGGACCTGCAGACGCAGCGAGCAAAGAAAACACCATGAACACAGAAACTGTTATCAGATCAGAAACAGGTTAAAGATCCTGAACTGATCAGTTTCACCTCCAGGTCATCAGCGTGAACTTTGACCTCAACTGGAGGATCATATCAGTGATCTGGACGCCAAACTATGGAAAATCTAAAAGATCTAAACAAGAACACTCCCAGCTGAAGTGTGCTGAAGTTCAATGGTGCAGTTTACTACAAAAAGTATTTTTCTTCATTCTGTTGTCTTTGTTGAGCCGGTTAATCTGCACTCAGGTCAGCTGTTCACACGCAGTGACACTGACGCTCTTTGTCTTCCGGCAGCTTCAGTGTCAGCAGAGCAGCTGCTTCTGAACCACTTGAACATAATGATCAATCACTCATCAATGTGTTGTTTGACGATCATCAGATTCATTTATTAGACGATGAAATATCAGAAAAGTAAAGAAAGAAAACAGTAACATTTAATTTCATCATTAAAAAAACACAACTCCAAAGAATCAGCTGATAATTTCACCAGCTGTCGTCAGTGACATAATGAAGTCTGATCAGAGACGACTGACAGGCTGCACTTTGTTTCTATTATTCTGTCCACCCTCAGTCTGTCTCGACCTCCGTGGTCTCTACCGTCTTCTGGTCTCAGAAATGTTGTTGGACTGGATTTCTTTCAAACAGGAAGTAGTTTTCATGTTTTCCTGGTGTGGTGCTGATGATCCGGCTCTGCAGGATTGTTGAGTCGAGACAACACTGAGGACAGGAGACAAAGACTGAGGACAGGTGATGAAGACTGAGGCCAGGTGATGAGGATGAGGGCAGGTGATGAAGAGTGAGGACAGGTGATGAGGACTGAGGACAGGTGATGAGGATGAGGGCAGGTGATGAGGATGAGGACAGGTGATGAAGAGTGAGGACAGGTGAAGAGGACTGAGTACAGGTGAAGAGGATGAGGGCAGGTGATGAGGATGAGGGCAGGTGATGAAGAGTGAGGACAGGTGAAGAGGACTGAGTACAGGTGAAGAGGATGAGGGCAGGTG
>NC_051042.1:35305619-35308119 GCF_904848185.1 Acanthopagrus latus | reverse complement strand
CATCACTTCTCTCTTGAGTGTCGAGTGTTACAGTCATCGTTTCTCTCAGTGACTCATCGCTCGCAACAAGAAGAGAAGAAAAACCTGCAACAAGTGCAGACTCTAAACTTTGGAAGCCTCAGAAAAAACCTATTTATGAAGTATTCCTTTAATAACAGAAGGTAATTCATTACTAAACTAAAGTGCATGATGATGAAAATCTCAGCGGACGAAGTGGAATTGTATCAGAGTCAGAAAAAAGCAGAAATGTCTTTAATTACCTTTAATTTTTTACTAAAAGATGTAAATGTGTCAGTTTCTGTCACAAACGTTCAGTAATCCATCATCAGCATGTAGCAGCTCATCACCCTGCAGCCGGGTCAGTCCGGTTCCCCTCACCAGAGTCCAGACTGGGAGGAAGCAGAACTTCACTCTGAGAAAACATTTTGATTCTTGAAGAAAAGAGCAGAACGTAAACCTTGAGTGTGCAGAGCCTCATCCTGCTGATCCCAGGTGGCTAAGCTAAGCTAGCTAACCACGTCCTGACTCGATGTGAGTAGAACGATTCTCGCCTTGACGTGAGACTCTCATTAGCGTAGCGTAGCATCCTGCCTGACAACATGGACATCTGATAGAAATAGAAGAAAGAAACTGAGAGCTATCTGGAGAGACGGCAGGTTTGTGGAACAATAGTCAGAAGTCAATCAATGTAAAACTCACCTGGAGAGACGGCAGGTGAAGTGTGTGCAGGCGACGTGGATGCTAACAGTGTGTGTGTGTGTGTGTGTGTGTGTGTGTGTGTGTGTGTGTGTGTGTGTGTGTGTGTGTGTTGTCTCAACGTGGGGAGGGAATATGTGTGAGTGCTCACAGTTTACTGATCCTGAGCTGTTTCTCATCATGTTGCCCAGATTGAAATGTGGCAGAATCGTCTTGATCTGGACGTCTCCGGTCGTCTTGTATTCCAGTGTTGCTCCTACAGACGCAGGCTGCCTGTGAAGAAACAGCCTGCAGAGCTCAGACTGACCTGAGTCTGACTGACACAAACACAGAAAGTTGAAGGTTTTTAATTTCAGCTTTGAGGAGAAAGTTTCCAGACGGCGATGAGAGCCGCATCATCAGTCTCACGGCCTCGTCCGTCTCCGTCTTCAAGTCTTTGTTTAACGAGGAGACCGCGTCCGTCTGTGTTTGTCCGTCCAGTAAACACAGGCCTTTTGTTTTCCTGCTGCGGACACTTAAGAGGAGGTTTGTCCTGCACTTGGACTTCGGGGAAGTTATTTTCTGGTTTGTTTTGGAGGGCTTGTAAATAGTTTGTGATTTGTGGCGAGCCGAGCCGTCAGCTCCTCGTTGGGAGCAGAGAGGAGGTTTTTCCCAGCTGTCTCCATCTGTCCCCCCTCCGTCCGTCACTCTCTCCTCTTTCACTTCAAAACAACATCACTCCTCTGCTGCATGTAAACGCAGCTGCAACATGGCGCCGAGCCGCCGCCGCAGGCCTCGTCCCTGCACTGGAGCGCTGGAGAGTCCTGCAGAGACCTGGACAGTCCTGCAGAGACCTGGAGAGACCTGCAGAGACCTGCAGAGACCTGGAGAGACCTGCAGAGTCCTGCAGAGACCTGGAGAGTCCTGCAGAGACCTGGAGAGACCTGCAGAGTCCTGCAGAGACCTGGAGAGACCTGCAGAGTCCTGCAGAGACCTGTAGAGTCCTGCAGAGACCTGCAGAGACCTGCAGAGTCCTGCAGAGACCTGGACAGTCCTGCAGAGTCCTGCAGAGACCTGCAGAGACCTGCAGAGACCTGCAGAGTCCTGCAGAGACCTGGAGAGTCCTGCAGAGACCTGGAGAGACCTGCAGAGTCCTGCAGAGACCTGGAGAGACCTGCAGAGTCCTGCAGAGACCTGGAGAGACCTGCAGAGTCCTGCAGAGACCTGCAGAGACCTGCAGAGTCCTGCAGAGACCTGGACAGTCCTGCAGAGTCCTGCAGAGACCTGGAGAGACCTGCAGAGTCCTGCAGAGACCTGGAGAGACCTGCAGAGTCCTGCAGAGACCTGTAGAGTCCTGCAGAGACCTGTAGAGTCCTGCAGAGACCTGCAGAGACCTGCAGAGTCCTGCAGAGACCTGTAGAGACCTGCAGAGTCCTGCAGAGACCTGTAGAGACCTGCAGAGACCTGCAGAGTCCTGCAGAGACCTGCAGAGTCCTGCAGAGACCTGTAGAGACCTGCAGAGTCCTGCAGAGACCTGCAGAGTCCTGCAGAGACCTGTAGAGACCTGCAGAGACCTGGAGAGACCTGCAGAGACCTGCAGAGTCCTGCAGAGACCTGCAGAGTCCTGCAGAGACCTGCAGAGTCCTGCAGAGACCTGTAGAGTCCTGCAGAGTCCTGCAGAGTCGCAGCTGGCCGTGCAGCGCAGCATCACCTGCAGTCAGAGGAACTCGCTGTGGTTCTCATGCAGCTGGACTCGTGTCGGAGACACTCAAGGAACTGATCCTGGTGCTCAGAAACCAGAGACGCTTTGAATAATGAATCTGCT
>NC_051042.1:35295619-35300619 GCF_904848185.1 Acanthopagrus latus | reverse complement strand
ATAATAATAATAATAATACAATGGCCCATTTGCAGCAGGTAGATGATGTGTAGTTTATTAAGGGCGGATAAAGAGTTCCCAGCAAATACACAGAGCCGGTGTGGAGGTCAGGGGGGCAGGGCGTCTGGAGAAATCCCAGCAAGTAGACAGAGCCGATGAGGGACTCAAGGAGCCTGGGAGAAAGAGGCTTTTCTAAAAGATGCACAGAGGTGCTGGTTTGAGCAGCAGCCTCAGGAGAATGATGCATATGGTGCATGGTGGAGGAGCAGGGAGGAGGGAGGAGGGAGGAGCAGGGAGGAGCAGGGAGGAGGGAGGAGCAGGGAGGAGCAGGGAGGAGCAGGGAGGAGGGAGCAGGGAGGAGCAGGGAGGAGCAGGGAGGAGCAGGGAGGAGGGAGCAGGGAGGAGCAGGGAGGAGGGAGGAGGAGGGAGGAGGAGGATGGGTGAGTCACAATGTAACGGCTGCACCTCGCCCGCTGAGGAGGCCTCCGGGAGAAAGAGGAAGTGAAAAGGGCTGACGGAGAAAAGCTTCTTCTTCCTGTTTGTGTCATTTTGGGAGAAACTCCGAAAAGTCAGCATTGGTCTTTTACACACACACACACACACACACACACACACACACACACACACACACACACACACACACACACACACACACACACACACACACACACACACTGAGGTTTCTCTCAGCAGGCGTCTCCCCTCAGTTTTGCCTCTCAGGTAACATACAGCCATCTGTTTGGTTCCACCTGCAGCCTGAGAGGAAACTCATCTGCAGGGTTTTCAGGGTGAATGTATATTTTCACTTGTGTGCAGAACAAACAGACACTGTCTGCTTCAGTCAGGCTGCAGGTGGAGGTAACGTGTTGTCCACTTGGACTTTCAAAATAAAGCGTGCTGACACACTTTTGTCTCTGACTGTTATTAACAGTCACACTCTGATAGATTTAGGAAAACATCATACTTTGGGTTAAAATGATGTTCAGGTCCAATCGAACAGAACCGAGGACAGAAGTGGATCCAGAAGCAGAGCAGGATGACGAGGAGGTCGGCGGTCAGAGGTCACAGACCTCCATGTTTTACTGATCGTCACATATTTCAGGTGGTTTTGGTATCAGAGGAGATTACTGAGTGTTAACAGACGCTGACTCAGCTTATTGATCCTCACAGCTGATTATTGTTTATCTGAACTCCGTCTGACTCAGCACATCGTGACTGTGACACCACCGGCTGCTGCTGCTCACTGACAGGTTTAATGTTAATTCACTACACAACTGTGACTGCAGCTAGCTGTGGAGGCTACAGTTAGCCTGCAGCTGTCAGTTATTGATGATGAAATGATCTTTTACATCAAATACAAAAATCTTTAGTTTGTTACTGTTTGGCTCAGGTATCCAGGAAATACACAGAGCCAACCAGCCACAGAGGTCTGACGAGGTGCAAAAAACAATCAAGTTGAACTGAGTTTATGTTTTTTAATCTCAGTTTCTTGATGTTTTCAGTCAAACTGATGTTGAGTTCAGACCACTGAGCTGTCAGAGCCTGTGAAGGTTTGTGATGCACGATAAAAGGCATGTTGTAATGAAAATATTAATGAGAATTTAACCTCTTAATGAAGCACCAGGCCTCTCTGCCGCCCCCCACAGGCTGCAGACGTCTCCGTCGTGGTCGGCTGCTCTGTCCTCCTCCTGCTGACTGACCGCCGTCACCATGGTGACCAGCGTTTGTCGTCAGCGCTTTTATAATTAAGCTTTGTTTAGTGCTCAGATGAGAGTTGAGTTTGTGGCTATTTCTGCTGTTTACATTCCTGTTTGAGTTTGATTTATGCAAACACGTTCCTCCCACACACACACACACACACACACACACACACACTGTTATCACATGCTGACCGTCACATCACTGCTCTAAATAAACATATTTTCATTAACATATGTCTTCACTGTACTCGACTCTGCAGCTGGCAACATCTGGATCTCTGCTGCTAACGATCCTGCTGCCAAACAAACACCTGGAGACATTTTTTACAGTTTTAGTGAGCAGTCACAGGAAGTCGTCTCCATCTGAGACCAAGACGGGCATTTAAACCCAGACGGTATGTTTTGTTACCTGAAGCTAACCAGAGCGAGAACACAGCGCTGTGACAAGAGACAAACAGAAAGTCAGCCAAAACAAACGGAAAGTTTCTAATGAGTCAGTTCTGTCAGAGACAAACGTAACTTCCACGCCCTCACTTGCCCCAAAGGATGGAAGTATGACATCACAGCGGCGTGGCTGCTGCTGAGGAGACCTGCCGGACGGTCAAACCTGTGAAGAGGAGCAGGTTTGGTGGAGGGACACTGTTGGTCTGGTTACAGGTGCAGCAGAGTCGCTTCTTCTTCGGTGGTGTTGTCCCCTGCAGCAGCAGCTGAATGGACCACCTCTGTATCCTCTCCTCTGACTTCCACCTGGTCGTCCTGCTGTCAGCAGAACGGCCTGATGGGAAAACGAGCAGCGACATCAAATTGGTGGTTTCTGGTGATCAGAGAGAAACCGCAGAGTCCCACAGATCGTTAGTCAGCGAGGAGCCTGGAATCATTTCCAGCCTCCATCATGTTTCCACTGACGCTCATCGGCTTTAATAAGATGGACTCTGATTGGCTGACGCAGCAGCAGGGTGAGGAGGGAGGTTTGATCATGGCAGCCATTTTTGTGGTTTGTGGAGGAAGAGAAGTGATGAGACGCAATAAAAGAGCTGCTTTTCATTCTGTCAGCCCTCCTCCTCCTCCTCCTCCTCCTTCTTCTTCTTCTTCTTCTTCTTCTTCTTCTTCTTCTTCTTCTTCTTCTTCTTCTCACCACATTAACTCATCCAGAGCTGTTCTATCATCATAACAATGAAGTCTATTTGTCTGGTGACACTTTATGAAACCATAAATGAAAACCACAACATCACAAATCACATTTACATAAAAAGGATTTAATGAAAGTCAAAGTCGTTCATCAACATCAACATGAAAACATGTCAAATATAATGACACGATGTTTATTGTCACACTGTGTTTTAAAAATTATGAATAAATGGATATTAAATAACTGATTCATAAAACAAAACACCACCCAGCAGGAACAAATGTCAGGTGTGTTCAGAGGTGAGAAGTAACAGAGTACAAATACTCAGTTACTCTCCTCCAGTTCATGTTTCCTGTCTGTGTCCTCTGAGTCTCTGTGTGACTTCTCCTCTCTACACCTGAACTTTCTCCTCCTCTCAGCTTCAGAACAGCCTCGTTACTTCAGTTTGATGCATCTGAGGTGAATTCTGGATTCTTGTTATTTCCCAACATCAGCAGACTGATGTGGACCAATCAGACGCAGCGAGACGAGACAAAGACGTAAAAGCCGTAAGAAGCCGTAAACAGACAGAGAGGGAGGCTGGAATGTGGAGAAAAGGCGTGTTAGTGTCTCGTATCTGCAGAGAGTTTCTGATTTTCTCTCTTTGTTGCTGCTCGGGACGCTTTACCAACCCAACATGTGTCTATTTGACGTCCTGGGAATGAGACTCAACAATCAACTGTCTTTGTGGTGCGTTCAGGAACAGCTGGGACAAATCCTACTGATTCTACCTTTAACTTTAATAGTCTTTGAATTCTGTTAATATGACGTGAGCTTCAGTTAGCTTTGAGCACAAATGTTATTGGTCAGTCAGGATGTCTTCAGCTGCAGCGTGCTGCTTCTGTCATGTTGCTGACAGACGACTCCTCTCAGTGTCCAGGTGGATCCAGATGATCTCAGGATCCTTCAACAGGTTTTCTCTCTTGTTTTTTATGAAGTTAAACAGACGGTTTTCTAAATACTCTGGTTTCTGTCAGATATGGAGCTGAGCTGACAGTAGGTGGTCAGATGTGAGCTGGGTCGGCTCGGTTTAACGAGGGTGGATGAAACTCTGAGTCCAGTCCTGTAGTAGAACTGACTGACACATTATACTACGACTATGACAGCTCAACATGGTCAGACTTAAACTCAGGACTGTTTGTTCCCTCTGTCACTTCCTGTCACACTGACCTCGCTGCCCAGTCATGTGTGTGTGTGTGTGTGTGTGTGTGTGTGTGTGTGTGTGTGTGTGTGTGTGTGTGTGTGTGTGTGTGTGTGTGTGTGTGTGTGTGTTGATATCATCCAGTTGTAAAGGTCAGACTGCTTCCATCACTTCTTCTATCTCACCAAACACACAGCTCTCTCTATCAGTCAGTCTGTGGATGAAGGTAAATTTCGCTCAGCAGTGAAGTTTCCACCCTGATGTCTGCGTGTTCACCCTCTGACCTCTGACCCGGGTCAGTGTACCTGCTGAGGTCACAGGTCAGCTGTTTCAGCAGTTAAAGAGATTAACGTTGAGTCTCCTGTTCAAAGGTTAAAGTCCAGTCTGTTGCTGCGACGGGTTCATCTTCACTGAGCTCATTTCATTCTGAATTATGAAATTATGAAGCTGATGTAAAACAGAGAAACAGTCACAGAAACATCAGACGTCTCCATCAGCTCGTCTGCTGTGATCACAGTCTGCAGCAGAGAACACGTCACAATCTGATCTCAGACCAGATCTACAACCTCAGCGTGCCGTCGAGCTCGTTCCCTCCACAGACGGGCTGCATGTTAACACTGTTAGCTTCACAGCTACACTGAGGAGCTGAACTTTAATAAGTGAGCTGTTACAGAGTGTACAGCAGAGTGAGCGTGGTGTAGTTGTGGTCCAGAGCTGCAGCAGATGAAGGATTAACTTTACGTGTGTTCATATCAACATTCATAAAAAAACCTCAGCAGCCACGTTTGATTGACAGCTCCTGAAACCAAACCTGCAGCTGCAACTGTGTGAATAAACTTTGTTCCAGATGTTGAGTCCTGACAAACATCCCCTGTTCGTCCTCTCACCGCACTCATTTTTCCACGTCTTGATGATTATTTGTTATTGAATGTATACGCTTGAGTTCTCACACACACACACACACACACACACACATGTAACTGGATACATA
>NC_051042.1:35278119-35290619 GCF_904848185.1 Acanthopagrus latus | reverse complement strand
CTCTCATGCAATGGACTATTCCATGTTACTGCGCATGTGCAGTCATGATTCAGGAAGACGGTAGCAAAACAAACTAGTTGGCGCGTTTTTGAGCTGAAAACTACTAGTTACGCTAGTGGAGCGGAGAAGAGGAGAAGGAGAGAAGGAGAGAAGGAGAGAAGGAGAGAAGAGGAGAAGAGGAGAAGGAGAGAAGAGGAGAAGAGGAGAAGGAGAGAAGGAGAGAGGACAGCGGACAGCAAACTGTTTTTTTTTTTTTTTATCAAAACTACCAAAGGAGTCAACTTTGTTTCCCAGTGACACTGAATGTAGCCGCAGGTCCTCGACAACAGCAAGAGCCAGAAGCTGCTGTCAGTAGCACCGCTGTCAGTGTCAGCCGAGGAGGAGATGAAGCGGAGAGAGACACAGGGACGCTTTTCATCACAAACATGTGAGTGTTAAAGCTGTCGACATGGTAAACTATATTAAATATTGATTCATGTTCTTATCAATTACAGTAAACGCGTTGAGATGATTCACCTGTTAGATAATAATCCTCAAGAAGGATTTTAACACTAGAACAGCCAAGACGGCCATTTTGAAAATATGCAGTACTGCTGTTAACTTACCTGACTTTTCCTAAAAGTGTCTGTATTTGAATTTGAATAGTTTTTATATAAATTACACAAAACACAGAGAAAATATTATATGTTTTACCTATTTCGGCCATAAACAGTCATATTGGCCGCACATTGTTTCGGCCGGTTTGCTGCTTTCTTTGTCTCTCTCGTCTCTAACTGTGTTTGCGGTCTGCAGCTGCGCTTCTCTGTCAATTTACTTGTAAGTTAATTATTATTATATAGTTGTTTTATACCGCCTGGTTGGCACCATGGGCAAACAGAAACAGGAGTTCCCCTCCGTGAAACAGCAGCAGAGCTGTTCAACACAGTGCGGTGACGCGACTCTGACTGTGTACCAGGGAAAGCCGAGGAACAATGTCTGCATCCTGAGCACCTGCACACAGGTGTGCACACCTTTAGTGCGGCGAAGGCAAAACCAGAGTCTGTGATTTACTACAACAACACCAAGTACGGCGAGTCCGTCCACGGCGGAGGAAGATGGCCAGTGTCTTCTGTAACATCCTCGGCCTGGCTGGGATCAATGTCCGCATGTTATTCACGGAGCAGCAGCAGCAGGAGACCCGGAGGAAAGTCCTGCAGCAGCTGCAGAGGAGCTGAGGGCAGAATACATGGAGGGGAAAGGAGCCGCTGCAGGCGGCACAAGCTGGGCAGCAGCGGAACCAACCACCGCTGCAGCAGCAGCAGACACGGACACGGAGGCGGTGCCGGTCCGAAAGAGCTGCAAACGGAACCAAACGGAACCAAACGCCGGACACTTGAAATGCCACAAGCCGTGTGTGGTAACTGTGAGGAGAGCGGAGGATCTGCAGACTGTGACCAGGGATCACAACAGCTCTTTGTTTTGTTTTAGATCAGCTCGTTTACAGCTTTTTCAATTAGTATTTATTTTATTATATATTAAGTGTTAAAATGTTTCATAATCAAATAAGTTACTTCTAATATTTAATGTTCTTGTTCTGAGTTTTCTCTGTTAAAATCTTGTGTAAATATGCAATAATTACGGTTTACTATGTGCGATGATATGAATATTGATAAATGTATAATTAAACTTGTTAAAATGTACATTTTGGTATTATTTCGTTATTGTTTTTAAATATCATGACACAATGAATGCATTCATCACTCAGTTGGGTGTTTACATGGGAGATTATAGAGTTTAAAATCTAGCGGTCAAAATGACTTACGGCTGTTTTAGTAGTGTTGGAGTTCCGTCTCTGCTAGTGTTCATCTAGTTCATCTAGCTCAACTAAGTAGTAACACAAGATACAACAACATCCAGGCTGAACCTACTTGCTGCTGCCCACATTGAAGACCTTGTGTTGAGAATAAAACTTTTGTCAGTGCAGTAGGAGGACGTGGAGGGCCCCACTGACTAAATAGGCCCCTGTTGGTGCCGCTGCAGCGGTTCTGTTGTTTGAGGAACATTCTGGAACTTTACCAGTTTCAACCATTTAGGTGTCAGAAGGTTTGTGGTAACCAGAGTCCTCACAGTCTGTCCTCCAGGAGATGTTCAGGTACTCGTGTACAAACAGACTCTGGTGACAGTAGAAGTTCTGATCCAGCTTGTTTCCTCCAGCACAGTAACAGAGTTCAGGCTCTGACATGGACTCAGAGTATCAGAGTAAAAAGTCTCCGTCTGAAGGACATTTGTGCTCAAAGCTAACTGAAGCTCACGTCATATTAATAGAATTCAAAGACTATTAAAGTTAAAGGTAGAATCAGTAGGATTTGTCCCAGCTGTTCCTGAACGCACCACAGAGACAGTTGATAGTTGAGTCTCATTCCCAGGACGTCAAATAGACACATGTTGGGTTGGTAAAGCGTCCCGAGCAGCAACAAAGAGAGAAAATCAGAAACTCTCTGCAGATACGAGACACTAACACGCCTTTTCTCCACATTCCAGCCTCCCTCTCTGTCTGTTTACGGCTTCTTACGGCTTTTACGTCTTTGTCTCGTCTCGCTGCGTCTGGCGTGCATGATGAGCTCTGTGAAGTACAGATGCCTGAAACATCTACTGAAGTACAGAAACTAAGTATTTGTATTTTGTTACCTCCCTCCTCTGTTTTATTAAAGGTTATACGAATGAATCCGCTCTTTGCTGCAGTTTTTATAACTTTTTTACTTGAGAAAGATGAAAGCCAAAAATAAATTCCTGTCGATCCAAAGCTGTGATAAAACAAAAGAAAGCTGAACATGTTCACACAGTCTGAGAGCGTCTGTTCTCCTGCAGACCGATCAGTGTCGTCGTCTTCTTCTTCTTCTTCTCTTGTTGTTCCACAGCCAGTAAAAATAGCCTCTACATTAACTTCCCTCACATTATTTGGTTTGTTTTTTTCCTTCAGCAAACAGTAACAATCAGACGGTGGCACCGGTCCAGCTCAGAGCTGTTCTTGGCTCCGACATTCACGCTGCACAGTTCACATTAACACACATGTCCCCCGTTAACAGGAACTTTACACACATATCTTGAAAACTAATCCTTTAAGGCTGCGTTTTCCCAGAAGCCTCCTGAAAATAATTCCTCCTCTGCTGCTCGGGAGGTGAACGGTGCCCAAAAATGCTTCAGGGAAACCTGGGAAAGTTGCTTTCTGGATTTCAGCCGCTGTCATCATCTGAGCTGAGAGTGCAGCGCTGCACGGCAGACAGACGAGGAGGAGAGAGACTCAGAGTTTCACAGGTTGCACGATGTCATGAAAAAGAAGAGCGTGAGGCAGAACTTTTTGGCTTCGGCAGATTTCTTTTACCCGTCTGAAAGCTTTTCCCCTGAAGTCACGTCACTCATGTCGGGTTTTTAAATCCGTCCGCAGCTCTCTCTCACATCAGGCTGTAAAACTCTCACACTTGACTTTGTGCCAGATTTCAACTATAAAACTCACGTAGAAACACAATGTATGGATTCATACGGAGCGCCACATCTGTCATCGCTGCTCTGAGGGATTACGACCACGCAGGGCCATGAAACACATGCTGATGTGCCCTCGAGCAAGACGTGATGTTTATTCACTGCAGTTTCAAAGTCAGAGATGAGAAGAGCTCAGCTTCAGAACCGCAGTGTGAGACGGTGTCAGATGGACGGCACATCATTCAGTCGCTACGTTAACTTTACATGATGTTAGAACCTGTTAGTCCAACTGAGCCGGACTCTTAAAGTCCATGTGAACGCATCAGTCGCCATCTGTAACAGGAAGCCAGGAGAAACTAAAGAAGCTGACGGAGGATCAGCAGTGTCGACGAGGACGGTTTATGTTGTCTGTGACGTAACGGGTCAGCATGATGAAGGTCCAGTAGCAACTAGCTGAACCACTGCGTATCAGAACCTCCTGTGGTGGAGTCGATGAATGGCTTCTCCTCTGGTGCTGGTACTGGGACAACGACAGCGGCCCGGCTGATTGTCTGGATCGAGCCGTAGTGACAGAAGAAGAAAACACTTGAGCAGACTCATTCAGACGTCTGAAGCTGCTCTCTTTGTCTCACTTTCACTTTTAGCTTTAGTCACATTTTAAATGTTGTTCCAGGAAAGTTTGAACATGTGGAGACGTTTCCTGCCGCAGTGACCGGACGTCTGTGTCTGTGAGCTCTCACATGAAAAACACAAACTATGAAACTTTAAAGTCATAAAGTCAGCTGAAGTGTCGTCGTCCACAGAACGACAGCTTCACAGTGAAACAGAGTTGATTTAAAATAGAGAAACAACCAAAGATCTCCTCTGTAGCTGCTGAGCTAACTGTGTTAGCATGAAGCCTAAATAATGAGTTTCCACCTGAGCTCACTGACTCTGTGTGGGCTGCAGGTGAGCTGCTGTGATTGGCTGGTTTGAATCAGACAAGGTGATTTATTAGTGTAGAACTTATCAATTAGAATTCAAAGCTTTAGATAAGACAGAAAGTCTTCAGCAACATTTGAACGACACATTTATATGTAAAAGAATAAAATAACATGAAGATAAAAATAAGATGTGATAGAATAAATCAGAAGCTTCTCGTGTCTCTGGCTGTTTGTCACAGCGTTGCTTTAGTTCCTCAGTCTCTGGCTAACCAAAGACAACTTTTACCAACAACTGCTCCCCAACTGCAGCAGGAAGCTGACAGCTCCCACATTACTTCAGGGTCTTGAATGCACCGTCTGACAGCTGGACATCACAGAGAAGGACGAGCTCCTGACACACAGCTGGATTTACTAAAGACAGAGTGTTTATGTTACTGTGAGTGTGAGTATGTGTGAGTGTGTGTTTCTGAGGTCACTCACAGCAGCATTCCTCACATACTGCTGACCAAACATCAGGAAATCAAACGCACCCTCTTCTCTGCACACACACACACACACACACACACACACACACACACACACACACACACACACACACACACACACACAGTGTTGACAGGTCAGGACACACTGCAGCTGTTTCACTACGTTAAATTGTGTTGCATTTGAGATCTGTAGGAAAAAACAATCGTTGGTGGTTACCTGCACCAGCAGTGGATCTTCTAGACCAGTTTTAATGAGGGGGCCAGGTTGGGGCCGGGTTTTTTAGTATTTAGTATTTACAGTTTCGACAGTTTTTATTGGGTAGTAAACTACTGAGACACTTTATTTCCACCTTTCCCTTCAGTACAAAATCATTGCAGGAAATCTGTCATTGTGTCATTGATGCAGACTTCCTGTCGGGGGCCACAGGGGGTCCGGACTCAGAGTGACAGGGGCACTGGCCCCTGTTGGCCCCCCTAGAACCGCCCCTGTGCACCAGAACAGAGTTTCTTTCCTTGTCTCCTCTCCTTGTGTCCTCTCCTTGTCTCCTTGTCTCCTCTCCTCCTGTTTTGCCTCCTTCTTCATGTTCCAGTTGGATTTTGAGGTTTGTGGTTGAAATTACACGAAGACGCCCCATTAAGAGATTTTCTGCCTGTCAGTGCTGCGTGTTTTTATGTGCATCAGGGTGTGTGTGTGTGTGTGTGTGTGTGTGTGTGTGTGTGTGTGTGTGTGAGTGAGTGTGAGTGTGTGTGTGTGTGTGAGTGTGAGTGTGTGAATAAATGCCAGACTCCAGCAGAGCGTAGGGAGGAGGTGAAAGGATTTATTGCCGAGCTAAACTCTTATCTTCCTACAGGGGGAGGACACAAAGTCCACGTTATATAAAAGTCCCACAGCAGTGTGTGTGTGTGTGTGTGTGTGTGTGTGTGTGTGTGTGTGTGTGTGAAACATAAAAAAGTAAGGGGGAGGAGGCCGTTGTTGTTTTAAAATCTTCAATTTAAAAAAATGTCCACTGAGCAGGCCAGATGAGATTCTTTTGTAAAGTTTTCCTGAGCGCAGAAACATCCAGAAGTCCTTAAACGTGACGTGTGGAGACGTCTGTGAGCCAATGAGAGCAGAATATCTCCTTCAGGCGTGTGATGTCACTTCTGTACTGCAGGTATGTTTCTAACTGTTGCTCCCTCAGAAGGAGGAGGAGCATCACTTATATATTAAAGTCCATTAATAAGATAATTGATACTTTAAACTATCTGTTTTAGGTTTTATTTATATTTGTGATGTTTGTTGTATTCCATGTGTTTCTGTATTCATGTCTAAAATTAACTTTGTACCTTTACTTACTCAGACACAGTTTGAAGATTATGTACTTGAGTTTTTCCATTTTATTCTACTTTATAACATTTATCACATTCTGAATGTAGATAGTTTACTTTATACTCCACTACACCGGTAACTTTAGTCTTTAAACTTGTTGATGCATCGAGGGAATTTACAATCTAACAGCAGGTAAAATCACTGAAATCATTAAATCAGCTCCAGTGACCTGATGAACACATGATGAATATGAAACCTCCTGATATCCTGAAACATGAGTACTTTTCTCTTCTTCCTGCGTGATGGAAGTAAAGATTGTAAACTGTCACATCTGGACATGAGAATAAAGTTCTGCTGGTTTGAAGACAGAAAAGAGGATTTGAGCTGCTCAGATGAATCCAGCCTGACTGATGAGCAGTCGTCATCAGACCACGCGGCGCTGCTGTTTCCTCTCCTGTGACTCTCAGTCACTGCCTGCTGACCTCAGCGGCTAAAATTAACCTGACCTGCAGTGACCACCTGTGTGATGTCACCACGCTGTCATCGCTGCACGGTCACATCAGTTCACTCCTGAAGCTCAGCAGACTCCAGACTGCCGAATAGTGTGAGTTGTGTTATGATTTTGTCAAATCATTTCCCAGTTCAGAGAGACGTCAGAGTCACATGACGTGTAACCACAACGTCTCCGCCTCAGAGCGAGCTGCCAACGCGTGTCATCTCCGGTGTTTCCTCTGGCCTGAGGGGAAAACTGAACACAGCGTGAGTCCAGTGTGTGAGATGAGAAACATGATGATGACGTTTATTTACTTACTGTCTTCAAAGTGAGTAGAGAGTAGTACGGAAGCCCTGAGGGACAAATGAGAATGCTTTATTTCATATGAATCTGTCTTCTCCTGTGCTCGTGACGTCAGAGCTGGTGGGAAGTTAAACGTCCTGCAGGATGATCTTTAGAAGTTCCTTCATTTTCAATTCAAGAAAATATCCTCAAAAGTTTTGCGGCCCGTCTCGCTCTACAGGTGATGACTTGTGTGTTCACCTGTGCTGAGGCAGAGCGCCAGGTGAACGAGCCACACCTCCTGAGAGGTCTGTCAGGCTGAGATCTCCCTCCTCCTCTCCGTCTCCCTGCCAGCAGCTTTGGTCTGGTTGTTGGTTCAGATTTGGTCTAATTTGGTTCAGTTTGATTTAATAATACATAAGTGTTGCAGTTTGTCTCTGAGCCGGCTGTAGCATGCAGAGGAAATGAATAAGAAGCTGAACTAAGAAAGTCCTGGACTGAAAGCTGAAACTGTGAATGACTTGATGTGTGGACGAGTCGTGTTGTGATTTACGGAGCGAGCTCACATGTGAAGAGAGAAAATGTGCTGAGCGTCCACCACAGTGTTTGTCCGAGCGGTCAGCGGACCCTCGGGCTCGTTCAGGGGGGTTTACAGCTCAGTGAAGAAAAACTTAATCTCACCATAATTGATTGTGTAGAAATGCTGTCGGTCAGAGAACGTACAGATATGACTAACTTACAGTGTAATCACAGGCTGCTCTCACCACTATTGTCTCCCACGTACAGAGTAAACATCAGAACCAGCTCTGTATCAACAACAGCCCAGTCCTCCCACAGCAGAACTCCATCTGATCAGAACTCTGTGGGTCGGCTTGTTTCCAGACTGACCAGCACAACATACAGGACGTCTGTGAGCTGCTTCACAAACACTCCTCTCCTCTCCCCTCCTCTCCTCTCCTCTCCTCTATCCTCTCCTCTCCCTTCCTCTCTTACTCTCCTCTCCTCTCCTCTCCTCTATCCTCTCCTCTCGTCTCCCCTCCTCTCTTCCTCTCCTCTCCCCTCCTCTCCTCTCGTCTCCTCTCCTCTCCCCTCCTCTCTTCCTCTCCTCTCCCCTCCTCTCCTCTCCTCTCCTCTCCTCTCCCCTCCTCTCCTCTCCTCCTCCTCTCCTCTCTTCCTCTCCTCTCCTCTCCCCTCCTCTCTTACTCTCCTCTCCTCCTCCTCCTCCTCCTCTCCTCTCTTCCTCTCCTCTCCTCCTCCTCCTCCTCTCCTCTCTTCCTCTCCTCTCCTCCTCCTCTCCTCTCCTCTCTTCCTCTCATCTCCTCTCTTCCTCTCCTCTCCTTCTCTCTCCTCGTTTCCGTTTCCGGTGAGCGTGAGTGAGCGTGAGTGGTTGGTTGGTGGTGGATGTGCGAGTGGCGCGGAGATTTGAATTGTTTTGCTGTCCCTGTTTACCAGTTTCTCCTGTATGTGCATGATCAGGTAAACTTTTTGTTACTTTTACTGAGTGACCGACTAATCAGTAGTTTTTTGGTGGTTTCTGGGAGGGATGGCGTCCGCCGAGACGCCACCTCCGTCTATCCGGCAGGGAGTGCGGATAGTCCCGCCGGATAGCAGCGTTAGTGTGGAGGAGGTTCTGCTGGCTGCAGGTGAGCAGGTGGGACATGACAACCTCTGCTTTGCATCGCGGATGAACAAAGCGGTGGTTGTGTTCGTTAAAGACGAGCCACTTGTTCATCTGCTGGTGCAGAGCGGAGTGTTTGTCCGAGATTTGTTTGTGCAGGTGTCCCCGCTGTCCGCTCCCTCATCGCGGATCATCGTATCCGGTGTCCCGCCGTTCATTCCCAACGAGCTGTTGGAGAATGAGCTGCGGAGGTTTGGGAAGTTTGCCAGCGGCTTTAAAACAGTGAGTTTGGGGTGTAAGGACCCGAAACTGAAGCACGTTCAGTCTCTAAGACGACAGGTGTTTATGTTTTTGGATTCGCCAACACAAACACTGGAGGTGTCGTTCAGAGTAAAACACGGAGACGGCTCTTACATGGTGTACGCTAGCTCAGGACAGCTCAAGTGTTTTGAATGTGGAGATGTGGGGCATAAGCGCTACACCTGTCCGCACAAACAGCAGGCGGCAGCCCACAGCAGTGATGCGGTGGGGGGAGCAGATCGGGCGCTGGTCGCCGCCGCCGCCGCGACCCATGCGGGCTCTGCCGCCGGCGGCAGTACCGGGCCCGCTGCCACTGCCGACGGCGGCGGTGGTGGCGCCGGGCCCGCGGCCGGTGGCGGTGCTACGATCGGCGCTGCGGACGAAGGTGCCGCGGTCCGACCCAGCGGACCTGAAGTCAGTGCCGATGACGTTGTTGTGGACGCGGCCGGCGCTGCCGGTGCGCTGTTGAAAGATAGCGTAGATAGAGAGGAAGAGAGTCAGCAGGATGATGTGGCTGCAGTAAACCTGAGCAGCTCTCAGTATGCAGCTGCTGAAGCTCAGGGAGGACAGATTGAGACAGCATCTACAAGTGTTGCAAATACACAAAACAGTGAGATCCCTGAAGAAGGACTGGGTGTGTTCAGCAGCCAGGTGTCAGGGGAGGCAGATGAAATGGAGTATGACTCTGAGTCAGACACCACTTCTGTAGGTGAAATAACCACCAGGGCCACAGATCTCTACTCGCTGGAAGAAATCAACCAGTTTTTGGATGAGACCTATAAAAAATCTGTAAAAGTCAGGGACTACTTCAGTGACACTGACAAATTCATAAGATCTGTAGATATGCTAAAAAGATTAGTCGGTTTTGACCTTTTGGATGAGAAGAAGCGCTTTCGCCTCAAAAAACATCTAACAACCTTGAGAAAAGCAACAAAAGGTAAAACTGTCAGAAGAAGGACCAGAAAGTAAAACGCGATCATGCACCACATACAAGTCTTCTCCACCTACTGTACTCTGATAGTTTCTTTCTGTCTGTTTCTTTTCTCAAACTTCTTCATGGAGAGTCTTAAAATAGGGTCTCTGAACATCAATGGGGGGAGAGACAGACAAAAGAGGGCTATGATAACTGAAGTTTCCACTTTGAAAAACACAGATGTGCTGTTCCTGCAGGAGACTCATTCAAATCCAGCAGATGAAACAGACTGGAGATTATGGTGGCAGGGTCCATGTGTCCTCAGCCATGGCACTAACTTCAGTGCATCTGGATCTGCTAGATGCATGGAGGGTAAAACATTCACAGTCCAGACAATACACATGGGTGAGGGTCAACAACAGCAGGGTCAGTGCTGCACGATTGGACAGGATCTACATTTCCCCAAACCTAAGCTCCAGACTGATTCATTGCCACATAAATCCCGTTGGTTTTACTGACCACCATTTCATCAATTTAATTTTGAACATCTCGCCAGGTGAAAGGGTTAAGTCCTACTGGCTCTTTAATAACAAGCTCCTGCAGGACACTGCTTATTGCCAGCACTTTAAATCTCTGTGGCAAAAGTGGAGGCTTAAAAAAGCTAACTTCAGTTCTCTGAAGCTGTGGTGGGAGGTAGGCAAGGCACAGATTCATGTTTTTTGCCAGCAGTACACCTCCCATTCAACCGCTAAGATAAAATCAACAGTTCAGGAACTCGAAGCGAGCATAAAGAGCATGGAAGAGGAATTACATGGAGACCCAGATCCAACTAAAGGCCAATTGCTGAAGGAGAAGAGGTTGGCTCTGAGCTCTTTTCTGCAGGAGAGGGTGAAGGGGGCTCTGGTAAGGTCTCGTTTCCTCCAGCTGAAGGACATGGATGCCCCAACCTCGTTTTTCTTCAACCTGGAGAGGACGGTGGCACAGAGGAAGCACATGACCTGCCTTGAGCTGCCAGGAGGTAGAGTAACCACCTGCCCAAATGAAATGAGGAACCATGCAATGGATTTCTACACCAAACTTTTTGCAGAAGAGCAGTGCAGCATGGAAGGCCGTGAGGAGCTCCTGGAGGGGCTTCCACAGCTCAGTGAGGGGGAGAGAGCTGCTCTGGATTTTGAGCTGACTCTAAAGGAACTGATGATTGCTGTCAATCAGTTGGCATCAGGGCGGGCACCGGGGATTGATGGCCTTTCCACTGACTTTTTTAAACACTTTTGGAGTATACTTGGACCTGATCTGCACAGTGTTCTGCTGGAGTGTTTTAGAACAGGATCTCTTCCTGTTTCGTGTCAGCGTGCAGTGCTTTCCTTGCTGCCAGAAAAAGGAGACCTGGCATTACTGAAAAACTGGAGGCCTGTGGCTCTCCTTTGTACAGACTACAAGGTGCTTTCCAGAGCCTTATCGAACAGACTTAAGGATATACTTGAAATAATTGTACATCCCGATCAGACGTACTGCATTCCTGATAGGACGATCATGGACAACATTTTCCTCATTCGTGATATTATTGATGTGTGTAAATGTGACAATGTCAGTGTTGGCATTGTCTCTTTAGATCAGGAGAAGGCTTTCGATAGGGTTGATCACTCTTATTTGTTTTCTGCACTTAAGGCCTTTGGTATCGGTGATGGGTTTTTGTCTTGGGTGAGTTTGTTGTACAGGGATGCACAGTGTATGGTGAAGGTGGGGGCAGGGTTGAGTCGGCCAATCCCTGTACAGCGTGGAATCAGACAGGGTTGTCCTATCTCGGGCCAACTGTACAGCTTGGCTATTGAACCCTTGCTGTGCAGGCTGAGGGATCGCCTCGGTGGTCTCTCATTGACCGGTTCTTTCAAACCTAATCGAGGTTTTCCGGCCCTTTCTGCCTATGCAGATGATGTTAACATCTTCATCTCCAACCAGGGGGATGTTCAGGGTTTGAAGGACACCCTGTCCCTATATGAAAAGGCGTCTTCTGCACGGGTGAACTGGGCAAAAAGTGAAGCTTTATGGGTTGGACACTGTAATAAACAGGTAATGCCAGGTCTGCCTGGAGGACTCAAATGGGGTAAGGAGGGATTGAAGGTATTGGGAGTCTTTTTGGGCACAGAAGGCTTCCAGAAGAAGAATTGGGAGGGAGTGAAGGAGAGAGTGTGTGCTCGGTTGTCTAAATGGAAATGGTTGCTACCCCAAATGTCATATAGGGGAAGAGTTCTGGTAGCCAATAATTTGGTTGCCTCGACCCTCTGGCACAAACTGATAGCGTTGACACCACCGAGAGGCCTGATAGAGGACATTCAAAGAGCCATTCTGGACTTCTTTTGGTCTGGAAAACACTGGGTCCCTGCAGCTGGCCTGTATCTACCTGTGGCTGAAGGGGGACAGGGACTGATCAGCATCCAATCCAAGATCACAGCTTTTAGACTCAGAACAGCTCAAAAACTTCTCTATGACTGTGTCCCAAGCTGGTGCGACATGGCTCGCTGGCTGCTAAGAAGAGCCGGACGGCTGGAATACGACAAACACCTGTTCCTCCTACAACCTGAGAACATGGACCTAAATGGATTAACACCTTTCTATACCTCGGTTCTGGAGGCATGGCGGATACTCAGGATCAAGCGTGACACTGCAGAGACTCCAGGGCTGTGGCTGTTTGAGGAACCTCTGTCCTTCAACAGTTTA